>NW_006921739.1:3330117-3331229 GCF_000298275.1 Orycteropus afer afer | reverse complement strand
AGGAGGGGTCGCTATGAGTCGGGTCCGACTCGATGGCACATAACAACAACAACAACAACAACAACAACAACAGGCATGTGAATGCTGGACAATGAATGAGGAAGTTGAAATAAAAGTTGATGTCTTTGAATTGTGGTTTTGGGGGAGAGCATTTGAAATACCATGGAGTTCTGGACGAATGAACAAATCTATCTTGGGAAAAGTTTTGTTCCAGATTAATCCTTAAAAGTGAGGATGGTGAAACTTTGTCTCACATATTTTGGACATGTTTTCAGGAAGAAACAGTCCCTGGAGAAGGACATTATGCTTTGTAAAGTAGAGGGTCAACAAAAAAGAAGAGCCTCAAGATGATGGATTGAAACTGGCTGCAACAATGGGCTCTAACATACCAACAATTGTAAGGCTGCTTCCGGACCAGGCAGTGATTCGTTTGGTTGTTCTTATGGTCTCTGAGTCAGAACGAACTCTATGCACCTAACAATGATAACAATAACCAATAAAAGGAGTAAATGAAGGAAAAAATACATTTCTCCAAACTTAAGATCTCATTTATAAGATACAACATGTGTTCTTTCATTTCAAGGTTTATAGAACTTCTCGTCTTTCTATAACCTAAAATTTTATTACCAGTTCTTAACAAAAAGAAAAATTCTTTAAAAACTTCTCAGATTTTAGAAGATTGGATTATTTTGAGCATAAAAAAGGAATGGAAATAGAAGTACGTAACAAGAAACTTAGAAGCTCTTTTTTCCCAAAATAAATTTTTAAAATTAAATTAACATCATGCAACATGTAACATCTGAATGTAATTTTCAGAAAAATTGTAATTTTATAATGATCAGCAATGTCATTTGAAACTTTACTACTACTGAATATGTCTATTTAAGTCAGATATTATGCCCTATTCAACTTCTAGGGAAGAGCTCTAGTGGCATAATGGTTAAAAGCATTGGTTTGCTAACCAAAAGGTGTGCAGTTGGAACCCACCAGCTGCTCCGCAGGAGAAAGATGAGGCAGTCTGCTTCTGTAAAGATTTACTGCCTTGGAAACCTTGTAAGGCAGTTCTACTCCGTTGAAAAGGGTCACTCTGAGTTGAAAATGACTGGATTGCA
>NW_006921739.1:3305992-3330017 GCF_000298275.1 Orycteropus afer afer | reverse complement strand
CAGACGGCTGGCGGTTCAAACCCACCAGCCACTCCTCGGAAGGAAGGTTAGGCAATCCTACTTCCGTAGTGATACTGCCTCGGAAACCCAAGGAGGAGTCGCTATGAGTCGGGGCCGACTCGATGGCACATAACAACAACAACAACAACATACCAAAAAGAATTGATCAATGTTCATCCATTTCAGGAGGTGGCATATGATCAAGAACCAATGGTATTGAAGGAAGAAGTGAAAGCTGCACTGAAGGAATTGGTGAAAAATAAGGCTCCAAGAATTGACAGATTACCCATTGAGCTGTTTCAACAAACTGATGCCAACCTGGAGACACTCATTTGGCTATGCCAAGAGATTTGGAAGACAGCTACCTGGCCAACTGACTGGAAGAGAACCATATTTGTACCCATTGCAAAGAAAAATGATCCCACAGAATGTGGAAATTATCAAATAATATTAATATCACATGCAAGTAAAATCTTACTGAAGATAATCCAAAAATGGTTGCAGCAGTATATTGATAGAGAAGTTTCAGAAATGCAAGCTGCATTCAGAAGAGGACATGGAATGAGGGATGTCATTGCTGCTGTCAGATGTATTTTGACTGAAAGCAAAGAATACCAGAGAGATATTTATTTGTGTTTTACTGACTATGCAAAACATTCAATTGTGTGGATAATAGCAAATTATGGATAGCATCTAGAAGAATGGGAATTCCAGAACACGTCATTGTACTCAGGAGGCACCTGTACATAGAGCAGGGTATTGTTGTTTGAACAGAAGAACAAGGGGATACTGCATGGTTTGAAATCAGGAAGGGAGTGCATCAGGGTTGTATCCTTTCACCATACTTATTCAACTTGTATGCTGAGCAAGTAGTTCAAGAACCTGGACTATATGAAGAAGAATGTGGCATCAGGATTGGAGGGAGAATTATTAACAACTTTTGATACACAATGACTCAATTTTGTTTGCTGAAAGTGAGGATGACTTGAAGTACTTATTGACAAAGAATGATGACCACAGTCTGCAGTATGGATGATACCTCAATATAAAGAAAACAAAAATCCTCACAACTGGACCAATAAGTAGCATCACAATTAAGTGGGAAAAAGATTGAAATTGTCAAAGATTTCGTATTACATGATTCTGTAATCAGTACCAATGGAAGTAGCAGTCTAGACATCAGAAGACAGAGTTCTGATTAGGTGGCAGAATAGGCAGAAAAACTACACAGAGCCTCTTCAACAAAGAAAAGAAGAATCAGTTAACACAGATACAGAACATAATCTTGGAACCCTGATCTTTGACAGGAAGGATGTAGAAGTGGACTAAATTCCAATGAGTAGAAGAATTTGCATGAAAACAACAGAAAACTGGAGACATACTGAGCTGCAGACTGTTAGTGATCCTGACTGCATGGACAGTTTGATATTACCAAGTGGTTTTAAGACTTAAAAATTAACTTAAAAATCAGTCCTACTAGCCAGAGGCTGCACAGAGGACCGTAGTGGTGGCTGGTGAATAAAAGGAGAAGCAGCAAAGAGGGAGACGGGCTGAGCTGTGGACTTTTGCCTGTCTGGAAGGTGCAGCCATTTTGAATGTTTACAAGCCGTTTGACCATTTTGGATATTTAAAGTGACAGCCTTCTCTCAGATTCCAGGGACCTGAGAATAAGCTCCACCTACTGGGACTGCAAGGATGTTCTAGACACTGAGAACTGGAAAGGTGTGACATTCCCCTTGTTACTCTTATACCCCGCATACTCTTGGTGAACAGAGGTGTGGCCAACCCTCACTCCCACCCACCTTCTGGGCTGGCAGGAATTCCATCCCAGTTGTGTGCTCTGACAGAGCCTGGGTGCGCTGCCCCACCCTGCCCAGATTTTTTTTTTTTTTAAGTGTGTTTGTTTTTGTCTGTTTAAAATTATTATTACAATTTTTTAAAAACTTTTTATTACTATTCCTTCTTTTTTCATTCCCAGGTTCTAGTTTTTAGCTTTTCCTCTCTTCCCTTTTCCTGTTTACCATTTTTTTCTTTCTTGTGACCCTCCCCATTCCTTGTTTTTCTTTTTGCACTTTTCCCATTTTTTAGTTCATTATTCTCCTACTCTACATCTGTTCCCTTATTCCTTCCTCCCCAGACATTTTTTTTTCTCTTTCCCTTTTTCTATTCATATTTTTTTTTGGCTTTTTGAAGTATTTTTTAAAAATATCTTCTCTCATTTATTGCCTTTTCTCTCTCTCTCTCTCTCTTTTTTTTTTTATTCTTTTATTTTTTTTCTTGTTGATGATTGTTCCTGGGTGTTTATGCAGTGTGTGTTTTGTCCTTTTGCTTTTACTTTCTTGATGGTTTTTCTATTGTTGTTTTTATCTAACTGAAGGGGAGACAGCAATCATGCCTGTACAATGCAACCACACTGACACCACCAATAGCTTACTGAGTGAGAGCCACCACTTCCTTCTGCACCAATTGTCCAATGGAACACAACCACCAATAAGAGCTTGACTCACCATTAACTGCTCTTCACAAAGAGTTAACAGAGATCTACACAGCCACTCTCATTCTCTAGCACATCCACAAAGAGACAGGTGGTGAGTGCATAAGTTATTCCAACTTCGAATAGAGGAGCACATACATCCCCCCAAAACAAAGGTAAAAAAAAATCTTGGGGGAATCACTCCAAGATACAATCATCATTTAAATAGAAATACAACAAATTCACAATGTCTCAGAGAAAACAGAGCATCACAGTCCATGCAAAGAAGCAAGATAAAGCAGTAGAAGCAAGGGAGCAGGATACAGACCCAGAACACATCACTGAGGAAGAAGTAGCATTGGAACTCCTTGATAAGGAATTCAAAAGAATTATACTTAGGTGTCTTCAATGGATTGAGAGACAGATCAAGGAAAACACTGACAAAATTAAGGAAAACACAGAAAAAACCTAGAACAATTTGGGAAGAAAATACAAAAACAAAATGACAAAATAAATGAAAAATTAGAGATGATACAAAAGTTACAGATAGAAATCCAGAAGATTGATACTAAATTTTCAGAAATAGATAACACATTGAAAGGGCAAAGGAGTAGAACTGAATCAATGGAAGACAGAATAAATGATTGAAGACAAAAACCTGAATACATCTTTGGAAAGGGATAAATCAGTAAAAAGATTAAAAAAAAAAAATGAAGAAAGCCTAAGGTTCATGTGGGATATCATCAAAAGGAATAACCTACCTGTAATAGGAATTCCAGAACAGGAAGAGAAAAAGGAAACCACAGAGAAAATTGTCCAAGATTTGTTGGAAGAGAATTTCCCTGATGTGATGAAAGATGAGAATAGATCCATTCAGGAGGTGCAAAGTACTCTAAATATGAAAGACCTCAAAAGAAAATCACCAAGACATATCGTCATCAAACTCATCAAAACCAAAGACAAAGAAAGAATCCTGAAAACAGAATGGGAAAAATGAAAAGTTACCTACAAAGGGCAACCAATAAGACTGTGCTCTGATTTCCTGGCAGAAACCATGCAGTAAGAGGGCAATGGGATGGCATATATAATACCCTGAAAGAGAAAAATTTCCATTCAAGATCTATTGTTGTTAGGTGCCATCAAGTTGTGTCTGACTCATAGTGACCCTATGCACAGCAGAACGAAACTCCTCCTGGTCCTGTGCCAGATCTGTGATCCTTGCTATACTTGAGCCCATTGTAGCAGCCACTGTGTCAATCCATCTCGTCAAAGGCCTCCCCCTCTTTCATCGATCCTGCACCTTACCAAGCATGACATCCTTCTCCAGGGAATGGTCCCTTCTGACAACATGACAACAGTAGGTGAGATGAAGTCCGGCTGTTCTCCCTTCCAAGGAGCATTCTGGTAACACTTCCTCCAGGACAGATCTGTTAGTATTTTTAGCAGTCCATGGTACTTTCAGCATTTTTTGCCAGCACCACAACTCAAAAGCATCAATTCTTCTTCAGTCTTCCTTATTCATTGTCCAGCTGTCACATGCATATGAGGCAATTGAAAATATCATGGCTTGTGTCAGGCACACCTTAGTCCTCAAGGAGACATCCTTGCTCCTCAGCATTTGAAAGAGGTCCCTTGCAGCCACTTTGCCCAGTGCTATGTGTTGTCTAATGTCTTGATTGTAGAACCAAGCAATGTGAAGTCTTTGACAACTTCAATCTTTTCTCCCTTTATCATGATGCAGCTTATAGGTCCATTTGTGAGAATTTTTGTTTTCTTTATATTGAGATGTAATCCATACTGCAGACTGTATTCTTCTATCTTCATCAGTAAGTGCCTCAAGTCATCCTTACTTTCAGCAAGCAAAGTCAGTCAGTGTATCACAGGTTGTTAATGATTCTTCCTCCAATCTTGATGCCACGTTCTTCTTCATATGGTCCAGCTTCTCAGATTATTTGCTCGGCATACAGATTGAATAAGTATGGGGAAAGGATACAACCCCAACACACTCCTTTCTTGATTTTAAACCATGCAGTGTCCCCTTGTTCTGTTTGAACAATAGCTTCCTGGTCAATGTACAGGTTCCTCGTGAGCACAATCAAGTGTTCAGGAATTCCCATTCTCAATGTCATCCACAATTTGTTATGATCAACACAATCAAATGCCTTTGCATAGTCAATAAAATACAAGTAAACATCTTTCTGGTATTCTTTGCTTTGGGCCAGGATCCATCTGGCAGCAACTATGATATCCCTTGTTCCATGTCCTCTTCTAAATCCAGCTTACATCTCTGGAAGTTCCCTGTCAATATGCTGCTACAACCGGTTTTGAATTATCTTCAGTAAGATCTTACTTGCGTGCAATATTAATGATATCGTTAGATAATTTCCACATTCTGTGGGATCACCTTTCTTTGGAATGAGTACAAATATGGATCTCTTCCAGTCAGTTGGCCAGGTATCTGTATCCCAAATTTCTTGGCATAAGTGAGTGAGTGCCTCCAATGGGGCATCTGTTTGTCGAAACATCTCACTGGGTATTCCATCAATTTCTGGAGCCTTGTTCTTCACTAATTCCTTCAGTGCAGCTTTGACTTCTTCCTTCAGCACCATTAGTTTTTGATTAAATGGTACCTCCTGAAATGGGTAAAGATTGACCAGTTCTGTTTGGTACAGTGACTCTGTGTATTCCTTCCATCTTCTTTTGATGTTTCATGCATCATTCAATATTTTGCCCATAGAGTCTATCAATATTGCAACTCGAGGCTTAAATTTTATCCTGAGTTCCTTCAGCTTGAGCAATGCTAATCGTGTTCTTCTCTTTTGGTTTTCTAACTCCAAGTCTTTGCACATTTCATTATAATAATTGGCTTTGTCTGCTCGAGCTGCTCTTTGAAATCTTCTGTTCAGCTCCTTTATCTTGTCATTTCTTCCATTTGCTTTAACTGCTTTCCCCACAAGGGCAAGTTTCAGAGTCTCCGCTGTCATCCATTTTGGTCTTTTCTTCTTTCTCATCTTTTTAGTGACCTCTTGCTTTCTTCATGGATGATGTTCTTGATGTCATCCCACAATTCTTCTGGTTTTTGGTCATTGGTGTTCAATGCATCAAATCTGTTCTTTAGATTGTCTCTAAATTCAGGAGGAATATATTCAAGATCATATTTTGGCTCTCTTGGACTTGACTGTCTTTAACTTCAAGTTGATCTTGTGTATGTGCAGTTGATAGTCTGTTCCACAATCAGCTCCTGGCCTGGTTTTGGCTGAAGATATTGAGCTTTTTCATCACCTCTTACCACAGATGTAGTCAATCTGATTCCTGTGTCTTCCATCTGGTGAAGACCACGTGTATATCCAGCGTTTGTGTTGTTGAAAAAAGGTATTTGCAATGAATAAGTCGTTGGTCTTGCAAAATTCTATCATGTGATTTCCTGCATCATTTCTGTCACCAAGACCAAATTTTCCAACTACTGGTGATTCTTCTTTGTTTCCAACTTTTGCATTCCAGTCACCAGTGATAATTATTAACACATCCTGATTGCATGTTTGGTCAATTTCAGACTGCAGAAGCTGATAAAAATCTTCAATTTCCTCATCTTTGGCTTTGGTAGTTGGTGCATAAATTTGAATAATGGTTATATTAACTGGTCTTCATTGTAGGCATATGAATATTATCCTGTCACTGACAGCACTGTACTTCAGGACAGATCTTGAAACATCCTTTGTGATGATGAATGCCACACCATTCCTCTTCAAACTGTCATTCCTGGCATAGTAGACTATATGCTTACTGATGCCTAGGATATCAATCTTATGCACTCCATTTCCTTTTTGACAACTTCCAATTTTCCTAGACTCATGCTTCATACATTCCATGTTCTGATTATTAATAGATGTTTGCTGCTGTTTCTTCTTAATTTGAATTGTGCCACGTCAGCAAATGGAGGTCTTGAAAGCTTTACCTTATCCATGTCATTAAGGCTGGTTCTACTGTGATGATGCAGCCCTTTTCTGGTCCTATTTTGAGAGCTTTCCGACCTAAGTGGCTTATCCTCCTGTACTGTATTGAACAATGTTTCCAGGCTATTCATAAAGTTGCACTGTGTTTCTCTACTATTGATAAGGTTTTCCCTGGCCAATTCTTTGAGAAGTGGATGGCCTCCTCCTTCTTCCTAGTCTGTCTCAGTCAGTAAACTGTTGAAACCTGTGCACCATGTGCAGTCTTACTGCGTTTGAGACACCAGTGGCACAGCCTCAAGCCTCACAGCAACACGCCACCAAAGTAGGACAAAATGACAGACAAGTTTGTCTGCTTTAGCAGTTCAAAACCTCTCCACCCTCCCCACCCTCCCCTTACATAGATCCCTGCCTGTTTCCCACCACTTGGGAGGGGAGTAGCCTGGGTGCCCAGCCTTACCTGGATCCCTGCCTCTGCTTCCTCACTCTGTCCTGGTCCCCCACACCCAGCTTTTTCTCTGCTTTCTTGCCAGTTGGGAGAGCCATAGGTTAGGTACCTGGCTTTACCTGGATCTCTGCCTTTGCTCCCTTACTCTGTCTGGGTACCCTCCCCCCCACCGGCTTTTTCTCTGTTTTCCCACTGCTTGGGAGGGCCATAGCCTGGGTCCCCAGCCTTACCTGGATCCCTGCCTCTGCTTCCTTGCTCTGTCCTGGTTGGCAACCCCACCACCCATCTTTTTCTCTTCTTTCTTGGGCTTTCCTGCCTCTTGGGAGAGCCATGGGCTGGGTCACTGGCTTTACCTGTATCCCTCCCTTTGCTTCCTTGCTCTGTCCTGGTCCCCCCCCCCCAGCTTTTTCATTGCTTTCCCCTCTATATATTTCCAAGATCTATATACCTAGCAAAATTGTTCCTCAAATATGATGGTGAAATTGGGAGATTTTCAGATAACCAAGAAGTAAGGGAATTTGTTAAAATTAGACCAACCTTACCAGAGATACTAAAGGGAGTCTGTTGAACAGAGAACCAATAGTAGCAAACAATGATGACATAACCCAGAAACCAACCCATTTATGGAAGTATCCAAAGTAAAATAAGCTTACAAGATTATAAACAGAGAACCAGAGACATCAATTGGCAAGTGAGGACAACCGCAAACAAAAAGAGGGAAAAAATAGTGTAGTTTCAGAACTTCTAAATATGAGGAAGTCAAGAGAGTTGCGGGATAGAATGAACTGTTCTAAAGTCATGGAGAAAATTATAAATCACAGGGTAACCTCAAAGAAAAATGATAAAAACCTCCACATAACAATGAAAAAGAGGACAAGTCCAAATATTTAGCAAATACAAAAACAACAGCAATGAAGGAAAAGATAACACAATTCAGAAATGAAATGAGCTCAGCAAAGAAAATTATATGGATCAAAGAAACCAGAAACACCACAAAAAAGCACATAACAAAATGACAGCAACAAAGTCATATTTGTCAATAATTGCACTGAGTATCACTGGAATAAATGCACCATTCAAGAGACAGAGAGTTGTGGAATGGATAAGAAAACATAACTCATCAATATGCTGTCTACAAGAAACACACCTTAGGGACAAAGAAAAAAAAGACTAAAAATCAAATGTCAGAAAAAGATGTATCAAGCAAATGGCAAACAAAAAAGAGCAGAAGTGGCAATATTAATTTCTGATAAAATTAAGACAAAAGCCACCATAAGAGAAAAGGAAGGACATTATATAATGATTAAAAGATCAATGGTACAAGAAGATGTAACCAAAATAAATATCTATGGGCTCAATGACAGAACCCCAAAATATGTAAATCAGCTTTTAACAGAATTGAAAACACAAATAGATGACTCCATAGTCCTATTAGGAGACATTGATACACCACTTTCAATGAAAGAGAATGACTGGAAAGGCATAAGAAGACATTGCATTGGGCAAATCTGCTGCAAAAAACCTGTTTCAAGTTCTGTAGAGCAAAGATGTCTCCTTGATGAGTAAGGTGCCTCTGACCCTAACCACAGTATTTTCAACCACCTCATATGCATGTGAGAACTGGACAATGAATAAGGAAGACCAAAGAAGAGTTGATGTTTTTCAGTTGTGGTGTTAGTGAAGAATACTGGAAGTACCATGGACTGCTAAAAGAACTAACAATCTGTCCTGAAAGAAGTGTAGCTGGAATGCTCCTTGGAAGTGAGAATGGCTAGACTTCCTCTGACCTACTTTGGTCATTGTCAGAAGGGATCATTCCTTGGAAAAGGATATCATGCTTGGTAGAGTGGAGGGTCAATGAAAGAGGGGAAGGCCCTCAACAAGATGGATTGACACAGTGGCTGCAAGGATGGGCTCTGGTATAGCAGGGATTGTGAGGCTGGCACAGGACCGAGCAGTGTTTTGTTGTGTTATACATAATGTCATCACGAATCAGAGACAACTTGATGGGACCTAACAACAATAGCAACATTTATTACTTTTGTATTGTTCCTGGTAGTTATTTATTTTGTCATTATATTCTTCTATTATTTTCCTGAATTCTCTAGAATTTTGTTTATGTCTTCCTTGATCTCTTTGAGTGTCCTCTATATATCTTTTGAATTTTTTATCTAATAGTTTGATTACCATTTCTTCTTCTCCTCCTTTATTTTGCTTTATTCACTTGCTTGAGCCATCTTGTCCTGTTTACATGATTTGATATTATCTGTTGACTTCAAGCCATTAGGTGTTATTATATTTCTTGATTGAGTGTATATCTGTTTGCTTTGTTCTCATTTTTTTGTTGTTTTGATATATCCAGGTTGTAGGGCTTGCATGCTGCACTGGTTTCTGGTTTGGCAGCAGTAAAATGTTCACCACCTCTCTTCAGGTGTGCAGGGCAATGGTTGAGAGTGTGATTGTGGGTCTCTTTTCATTGGTCTTGTATGGTGGCTGAGAGTGATTTTAGTTCAATATAGGGATATCTACATAATTTCTCTGTCCCCTAGTGGGGGGGGGGTCCTGTGATGTTGCCCTCCTGTGCTGCTCTCACAGGATAGCTGCTGTGTTTTTCTCAAGATGTTTTGTGCCAGATCAGCTGGCCTGATACATGTTTCTTTTGTTCAATTTCTTTTTCCAATAAGTGTTTAATCTCATTTTTTAATTTTCCATTTGATGTCCAGGGTCTCAGGATTGTCAACTGAATCTATTTCTCTTGGTTTCTCGGATCTTTGTGTAGAGGGGCAGCACGGTACATCTGACTAGTCCACGGTACATCTTGACTTCTCCCTTCTATGGAAGGTGTTTTAAGATTTCACACTAATGTTCCATGGTACAGGTCTTTTTAATTCAGTATTCTGAACACTTAGTAGACCCTTCAATCTGGAAACTTATCTTTAGTTTTAAATTTTGGGGATTTTCTTAGTCCATATGGTATATTTATTTTCTCTTTCTGCAAGTTCTATTAGTCAGATTTTTTATCTTCAAGAGTAAGTTCCTTATTTTATTACTTTTAACCCCTATTTTCCATCTTTATCTTTTGTTCTATTTTATATTTTATTTTCATGAGTTACATTTTCAAACATTTTATTTAATTTTTTTATTCCTACTGTATTTTAAACTTTTAAGAGCTTTATCACTCAGATTGTTCTTTTCTAAAAAAGAAAATTTTGCAGCCTGGTCTCATTTCTTTGACAGAATATCTGTATCTATGTAAAGATAAGAATGCCAATTTTGGGGAAATTTTTTTCTGTTACTTCCATTCCTTGTTTCCACCAAATTTTTATTTTGTCCTATCTTATGTTAGAGTATTTCTTTATAAATCTGTAATACCTCTCTTATTATTTAAAAGGAAGGCACCAAAAATATTCTTGGAAGCTCTTTTTTCATGGGTAGGCCTGTCAATTGGGATGTTTTATATACACAATAGTTAAGAAGGAACTTGGCTGACTATCTGGTTGTTGGTACACAAATGTCTAAGTCTGTGAAGTTTCCTTAGAGAAGATCCCTTCAATTTCCTACTTGTAGAGTGTAATCCTGGTTGCCACTATTCTTACAGTTAAGTGGGGGAGGACATTCTCATCATTTAATATGTAATATGCATTTAATTTTCCTGTGTTTAATATGTTGCTTCTTCTCCATTGTTATAGAGTGAATTATGTCCCCCCAAAATACATGCTGTAAATCCTAATCCCTTTACCTATAGATTGTCTGATTCAAAATGGCCAATAGCAGTCCATTTCAGTTCATTAATGTCTTAGGTATTGATCTTTATGTGTTCCATTTCTTTTTTGGCAACTTTCAATTTTCCTAGATTCATACTTCATATGTTTCATGTTCTGATAATGAATATTTGCAACTGTTTCTTCTCATTTTGAGTTATCAGCAAATGAAGGTCCTGAAGCTTGACTACATCCATGTCATTGAACCTTTTTAAAGACCTCTTTAAAATGCTAAAGTGCAAAGATGTTACTTTGAAGACTAAGGTGTGCCTAACCCAAGCCATTGTATTTTCAATCACTTCATTTGCATGTGAAAGCTGGAAAATGAATAAGGAAGACTGAAGAAGAATTGGTGCATTTGAATTTTGGTATTGGTGAAGAATATTGAAAATTCCATGGACTACCAGAAGAATGGGAGCTCTGGTAGCATAGTGGCTAAGGCACTTGACTGCTAACCAGAAGGCTGGCGGTTCAAACCCACCAGCCACTCCTCGGAAGGAAGGTTGGGCAATCCTACTTCCGTAGTGATACTGCCTCGGAAACCCAAGGAGGGGTCGCTATGAGTCAGGGCTGACTCGACGGCACATAACAACAACAACAACAAACCAGAAGAATGAACAAATTTATCCTAGAAGATGTGCAGCCAGAATGCTCCTTAGAAGTGAGAATGGCCAGACTTTGTCTCAACTACTTTGGTCATGTTGTGAGAAGGGATCATCCCTGGAGAAGGATATCATGTTTGGTAAAGTAGAAGATCAGCAAAAAAGGAGAAGACCCTCAATGAGATGGATTGACATAGTGGTTGCAATGATGGGTTCATCAAGGGTTGTGAGGATGGTGCAGGACCAGGCAGAGTTTCATTCTGTTGTATATAGAGTCACTAAGGAGCTGGAGCTGACTGGCCAGCACCTAACAACAACATACCTGTGAATATAATACTATTTGGGAATAGAGGGTTTTTTTTTCTTCAAATTTTTGTTATGTCAGTGAGGCCATATCTGTGTAGGGTGTTTCTAAAACCAGTCACTTTTGAGGTATAAAAGGAGTAGATTAGGCACAGAGCAAGGAAACACAAATGGCAGAAGCGGGGTACCACTCACGTGAAGATAGTTAAGGAAACAAAGACCAGAAAGACTTTCTACTAGAGCTGACACTGGGGGAAAGCTTGTGCCTAGTGCTAGAGCCCTGAATTTGAACTTCTAGCCTTCTAAACTAGAGAAAATATTTTGTTTGTTTGTTTGTTAAAGCCACCGACTGTGGTATTTCTGTTATAGCATCACAAAGAAACTAACACATTCATCTTCCCCTATGATTTATAAGTTCTATATTTTCACATAATTAACTTTTAATATCCTGGTATGGTCCAAAAGTTTCTTGCACAGACTTCAAACCAGTCTCCCTTGTTTTCATTTAAAGCCCCATACTTCACTCCTAATTCAGTGGTTTGGTGTGCTTTCAATTCTTGGGTCTTCTGAGGATTTTTCTATGTGAATTGGTCCAGCGGGCCCTTAGTGGTCAGTTTTTTCCTGCTTTGCTACTTCCTTTGTGTGCTTTTCACTTATCAAATATTTGTTGATAACTTTTGTCCACCTTTGTCTCTTTGACCAATCTCTGCCTATGTAGTTTCATGCCACATTTCCTTATTCTAAATTTTGGTGAGGTTTCAGGGCAGACCAGAAATAAAATTGTATGTGATCTGCCATGTGGCTGCATCTGCACACAGTGGCTACAACAATGAGCTCAAGTATAGCAAGGATTTTAAGGATGACATAGAACCGGGTGGTGTTTCGTTCTGTTGTACATGGGGTTGCTATGAGTCAGAGCCAACTCGACAGCACTAACAAGAGCAACAACCATGTTTTCAATTATTTTTTAAAATTTTACCATAGTTAAGAAAGCCATTTTAATATCTTATTAATTGGTATAAATTTACATTTGTTTTATAACCAAGTTCTAAATAGAATCTAATGAAACAACGATTCTCTAAATTAATTACTTTAGGGCTGATTTTTCTGAGGATTTGACAAGTAGAGATACTTTTCCTTACCACACATTTTTGTTACTCTGTCTGTGTTGGGGCTGTCTGCAAGTGAGTTATTGGCATAGCTGCAACATCTCGATATAATAATTTGCACTATTGAGAGATGTGTAACTAATTCTCAGCATGCACAGCACTCTCAGTTTCATGATCCCTAGGTGTAAAAACCACATGTGTAGAAATCTCTATGTAGAATACTTGGTCCAAGAAGAGTATTTCCTGTGTTTAATGTTAACAGAGAAACAGCTCATTCTAGCTGCAGTGTATCCAAATATTTTCTGCCACAATTTCTTATGGGCACTTAACCAGAACTTTTATACATAGCATAAAGCTTCTTGTCTCATTTTATAAGCAAATTTTCCTTTATCTTTTAATCTAGATTATATGTGTTATTTACATTAAGAATACTTTAAAGTCACAGTTTCCACTTTTAACATACTCAATGTGACAGTGTGCTTAAGCATAGGAGATCCAAAGCCAGAAGCCTGGGCTTATGTCCAGGCTTGAACACTTACTAGCTATGTGACCCTGAACAAGTTATTTAAATAGTCTTTAGACTTATGTTCAACAACTCTAAAGTGGAGATAATAGTACTTACTGCATAGCGTTGTTGTACAGATAAAATGAGATCACACACATAAAATGATTAACATAATACATGTTACATAAAACACATATAATACATTTTAGTAGGAAAAAAATAGAACACTCTAAATATTTTTATTTTTCCATATTCTCATAATATTGAGAAATAAAACAAAAGAATTGGTTTAAAACAACTTCTTTTACTTCCTTAGCTCAATGAACTAGAAACCAGGAAGCCTGTGTTTAAGTCATGATTCTGTTACTGTTTGACTATGAGTATACAGAACAATGGATACAGGATTATCTAGTTAATTTAGTCATTTTGGTTAAATAGACAAGAAAAGAAGAAGAATGTTGAGCCTATATAATCATTCTTGCTTATAACTTTGGTGATTTTATTTTAAATAATTATTTTATTTTATTCCTACAAACTGGAAAGACAATAGTTTTAGGGGTTTAATTGACACAGATATATGGGAATTTCAGATACTGAGAATTCATTTAAATTAAATGCTATGTTATATTAATTCAGCTAGTTAGTAAGAGTTAATAATGTAATTTATCATGCTCTGTAAAGTAATATTACTTTTTATTCTTTTTGTTTAAAAATTGGTAACTTTCCTTAAATCCTCTAAGCTACCAAATTACTGATAAATATAAAATACTTCTGTTTTGAGGAGTAAACTTAATACTACCCTTCTTCCTCCATTTTGTTATACAATACTGTAGAATACAGACATAATAGTTCTCTGGCTCTCTTCACTTATTGTAACACAAGTATATTCAGTAGCTCTTATATATATTTCTTTAGACATATAATGTACTCCCATCAAAGTCAAATATATAATGTGGCTAAGGCATTCTGCTATTAACCAAAAAGTTCAGTGATTTGAACCCACCAGCTGCTCAATAGGAGAAAGATGATGTAGTCTGCTTCCGTAAAGATTTGCAGCCTTGGAAACTCTATGGAGCTGTTTCACTTTGCCCTAAAAGGTCACTATAAGTCAGAATCAACTCAATGACAGTGGTTTCGACTTAGAATCCAACACTTGGGTATAAGTCATAGTTTTATCATCTACTAAGTCTCAGTTTCTTCTTTTCCCTTCTCTTCCTTTCCTCTTTCCTTCCCTCTCTCCTTTTGTCTTTCTTTCCTTTCCCTTCCTTCATCCTACCTTTCTCTCTCTTTCTTTCCAATAAGGGATAATAATACCAATGCTGCTTACTAATAAAATTACAAGTGAAAGGAAGCAAGTTTGGGATATCTATGTCTAGGTCTAAGCCTTGCAAGCTTAGAGGACTGACTTTATTAGTATACTGAGAGAGGATCCTTTTCTCATTAGTGTTTAACAAACTAACAACTCACATACAAATTCCACTGAAGGCTTAAAAAGAAGTAACACCTGAACTTAGTCTTGAAGGATGAATAAAACTTGAGGTGGAAGGATAGTCACTTAGCAGGGCTCTGAAAGTTTAGACAAAAAAAAAAGATAAGCTTTTTTTTTGGTAAGAAAATCAGGGAAGAATAACAAATATTGAGAGGAAAATGGTGTGGAGTGAGCAGATAGATCACTGAGGGGGACAATAACTAATTGGTAGTATAAAGTTAGGGAACAGTCTCCAAGACCATCCTAACTTATGACACCAACTACAAGTTCAGGAACCTCTAAGATCACTTTCACTTTGGACAGCAATTGCAAATTCAGAGGTCTCTAAGACCACCCTTTGGTTTGATAATTTGCTACAAGGACTCGTAGAACTCATTGAAACTATTAAGCTCTTGGTTATGGTTTATTAGCCTGTCTGTCAATTTGTCATACTGTGGTCAGAAAAGTTGTGGAATGATATCTTACATTAAGAAAGTAAAAAGTCATTAAAAATAAAAGAAAAGAAGGACCAAAATAGATGCCAGAAGAGACTGAAATTTACTTTTAAGTGCAGAATAGCTAAAGCAAACAGAAGAAATGATGCAGTAAAAGAGCTGAACAGATTTCACAGGTAGCCAGAGAAGCAAAGAAAAATATTATACTGAGATGTGCAAAGAATTGGAGTTAGAAAACCAAAATGGAAGAACATAATTGCCATTTCTCAAGCAGAAAGAACTGGAGAGAAAATTCAATCCCCAAGTTGTGGTACTGAAAGATTGTACAGGCAAAACACTGAATGATTCAGAAAGCATCAAAAGAAATGGAAGGAATGTACAGAGTCATTGTACCAAAAATAATTGTTAAATGTTCAACCATTTGTGGAGGTAACGTAGGGTCAAGAATCATTGGTATAGAAGGAATAAGTTCATGTTGCACTAAGGGCATTGATGAGAAATAAGACTCCATGATTGATAGTATGCCAATTGAGCTGTTTCAGCATAATGGATGCAATACTATAACCATGTATTCATCTGTTCCAAGAACTTTAGAAAACAACTAGTTGGCCATTTGCCTGGAAGAGATCCATATTCATGTCCGATCTAAAAGGACTATGGGGTGGAATATTAAAATTATTAAACAATATCATTAGTATCACATGCTAGCAAAATTTTGCTGTAAATAATTCTAAATGGCTGCAGCCATACATTGACAGGGAACTGCCAGAAATTCAATCTGAATTCAGAAGAGGATGTGTAACAAAGGATATCATTGCTGATGTCAGATGATGGATCTTGGTCAAGACTAGAGAATACCAGAAAGGTATCTGTCTGTGTTTTATCAACTGTATGAAGGCATTCAACTTTGCGGGTCATAACAAATTATAGATATCATTACTGTCTTAGTCTGGGTTCTCTAGAGGAGCGAAACCAGTGAAGCATATATAAAATACATATAGAAAGAGTTATTTCAAGGAAATGGCTCACGCAATTGTGAGAGCTGGCAAGTCGTTATCCCTGGAGAAGGACATCTTTCTTGGTAAAGTAGAAGGTCAGCAAAAAGAGAGAGATCCTCATGGAGATGGATTAACACAGTGGCTATCACAATGGGCTCAGACAGCAATGATTGTGAGGATGTGCAGGATTGGGCAATGTTTTCTTCTGATGTATGTAAGGTCACTGAGTTGAAACTGACTCAATGGTGCCTAACAACAATGATTTATTACAGTGGAAGGATACAGATTAAAATCAGCTAAAGAAAGTGATGAATGGGTAGGATCCAGGAAACTTCTTCTACTCATGGAGTTTCCAGTTTTTCCAGTGAAGTCATGTATAGCACTAAGTTTCTTGGAAATAATAAGGAACAAAATACATGGAGTATTGCCAAGTGGGGATGCTCATCTAAGCTTTAATGTTTAGAGTATTTACTTGGGGCTCCATTACACTGACATAGTTCACTGCCATGTGGCTGACTGCAATTTTCTACTTCTCCAGAGGTTAAGCTGATATTATATGACCCAAAGCCTCTACCATAAATCACATTGTTAGTGTATCTGAAGTGGCCCAAGGCCTCCAGGTAAACCAAGTCATTTTTATCAGGCAGAACATTCTAAGGAAGGGCTCAGTGATTACCTCCCAGGAGGTGAGGGCAAAGGACAAACCTCTTTTTGGGCAAGGTTCAATTTTTTACTACACAAGCGACCCCCTGGTCTTTGGCCAAGACCCTCTTACAGCGAAAGCATCATCTTTGTCTGAGCATCTGCATTGACTATAGCATTTATATGACAGATACAGCAATAGATAGTATCAGTACAGATACACGTAACATTTGCAGGAGTTGGTATGGGGGTAGTGATAGATTTAAGGAAACCACTAATCTGTCCTATAAAATTTTTATGTGTATTTTCGTATTTTGGTGCTAATTTGATTACTTTCTCACATCTTTATCTACCAATATCTGTACCTTTGTAATAAACTCGTGCAGAACTATTTAGCATAGAAATTAGCTAATGGTTAGCTGAATCCATTTCTTCCCAAGTCATTTTCTATCATTATTAAATCCAGAGGAGGCTTTACCTCAATATCAGTATAATTGTAAGACTTGTTTACATAAAGTAGTTGAATCATACTAACAAGGCCCATCGTATACCATATTGCAGTATGGTCATAGATGTAACCTGAAAAAATGATAGTGAAAAGATACTGGCATATTACTACAGTCCTATTTAGTTATTAACAATTGGTCTACTTCATTATGATAGCATACGATCAAAATGTCTTCGGGAGTGAGGCCACTCAGGTTTGCAGGCTTCAATTTGACTGTGTTAGGTCAAATAAGAGGTGGTCTTGGCAACATATGGCTTCATCCTTTCAGACATCTGGTATAATTGAGCTAAAAGACAATATAATCCCTTGATCTCTGGCTTGGATTCTCTCTTGAGGCACCAATGTAATTAGATTTTCCTCATTGCCTAACCCACTTATTAATTTCTTTACCCTTAGCTACTATTCTTCCAGGAGCCCTGGTGGCACAGTTGTTAAACACTCAGCCATTAACCAAAATGTTGGTGGTTCAAACCTACCAGCTGTTCTGCGGAATAAAGATGTAAAATCTGTTTCTATAAAGCTTTACAGCTTTGTTAACCCTATGGGACAGTTCTACTCTGCCCTATAGGGTCATGATGAATCAGGAATAACTTGATGGTGATGAGTTTGTTTGGTTTATTATTCTTTCTTATCTGCTTTTATGCTTGATTGTTGCCTAAACTTTCCTATCTTTAGAAAGGATGTTAGGTTCAGCACTGTGCTAGTTCAGATTGCCAACAGCAATAGTAGTCTAGCAAGTGCCCCTGCCCCATTACTCCACTCCCATTCATATGGGAGAGTTAAATAGGTACAGAACTAGAGGATTATTTCAATCACTAGGCAGTATGGTTGCATTCACTGTCCATTCTAATGTTGCCAGAGGGGGGGAAGCCACAAATCATATCATCATGCCATTAATAATTCAATATACAAGTTTAAAAGTATAGCTACAATTTCTTGCTTAGAGATCATCTGTGCTCATGGTACTTAAAGTTGCACCCATGGTCCTGAGATTACTGCATCATGTAGGAATGAAGAAATTCAAGGGGATGTAGGAACCAAAAAAAGTTTAGTTGCTGTATGGAAGAATCCTCCCCAACCTCCTCCTCTCCAGTTCTCCCAGAAAAGCAGAAGGGACCATCCTTTGGCCCTCTCATGTTGAGCATGATGCACACACCTAAAAGCCTGTAAGTCAGCCTTTTATGCCTTCATCTATCCTTGTTTTAGACAACAAATGCTTCAGTTGTCCATTCTAATTTTCTAACAAGCCTTTATTTTGAGAATGACATGTAACATTGTAAGTACATTTCATGTAATAACTCTCTATATTTGGATACCATGGACAATACATACTATGCACTGTAAAGTGTGTTCCCTGGTCTGAGAAATATAATTTAGTGGTCCAAACTGGTACAATATTTTGGTTCCAAACATTTTATAATATTTTGAACATTGGCATCTACCACTAGGTATGTAAAGCCCAGTCCAGGGTAAGTATCTGTTCCTTTGGAACCATTTATAGTGACCCATGGCTTCTACTATCATTCTGATTTAGCCTACTTGCCAGCTATGTGCAGGGCTTCCTCTTGGGGAATATACTCCATACAAATCTGCAGTATCTCTCTTGAGGTGAAGAAAAGAGCCTCAATCACAGTGGCAATCTTCCAAATAGGATCTATTCATTTACCTTGGAAATGCCATCTACAAACCAGGCAGCTCTTTGTTGGGTTACTCACAGATCACCACCAAAGTGATCATAGGGAGGTCCTCAGTTGGTTCCAAACTTGGCCTTGAGGGAAAAAGAGGCTACCTGCTTGTGAGTATGATGAATACCTACTTGCATTCCTGTGGTAGCATAGTCCTGTACAAACCATTGTCATTTTACTATAAAACTCTTCTGAGTATTACCTTCTTTATTAGAGTGTTTCGATGGCATCATTCAAGACATTATAGATTTCACGTTTCATTATGTTATGTCCTTTAGTCATGTTGTTGTTGTTGGTGGTGGTATGTGCTGTCAAGTCAGACCTGACTCATAGCTACCCCTCCTTGGGTTGCCGAGGAAGTATCACTATGGTAATAGGTTTCCCCATCTTCTTTCCGTCCTTCAGTCATAGGGGCAGTAAAAGTTGAAACCCAATAGCCATATAGTAATTGTCTTTCAAATGGACATTTTCTGGTCTAAAATCCCAGCAATTATCACTGGGTGGCGCTCACAGGCTTTTGTCATAAGCCCCCATTTTCTGTCTATACAGGGCAATGGTACAAAATCTTTTTATGCACCAAGTATGATATACAGTTTCAAATTAATAATAACCTGTGTGAGCTCAGGCAATCTCTTTTGTTTCCACTCAGCATATCAAATCAATACTTCCTAAAGGACAGATTTATATGCCTTCGGTCTGGTATTATTAGGCAGGAGAAATGTTCCTCAGTCAAATATAACATCCATTCCCATAACATATGCAGATAAAGAAGTTGAAACCAGTTCATATGAAGTCTGTTCAAATATTCCAGATTTCATTAAAGCTTTCAAATTAGTCCCATCAACAACTGCATCTCCTTATCATCCTAATCCAATTGTGTATGTGAATGTTGTTAGCTGCTATTGAGTTGAGTTCAACTCATCACAACCAATGTTCTACAGAACTAAACATTACCTGGCCCCCTGTCATCATCACAATCATGTTTTAGGCCATTGTTGTGGCTATATGCCATTCCATCTCATTGAAACTCTCCCATATGCTTGTTGGTCTTCTATTTCACCAAACTTGATATCCTCCCTGGAGATTAATCCCCCTTGATGATGTGTCTAGAGCAAGATAGTTGGACAATAACCTGCTGTGATTCATAAGATTTTTATTGGTTAAATTTTGAAAGTAGATTGCCAGGTTTTTCTTCTTAGTCTGGAAGCTCTGCTGAAATTTGTTCACCATAGGTGGGTGGCCTTACTAATATTCAAAGTATTGATGGCATAGCTTCCAGCATCATAGAAACAAGCAAGCCACTACAGTATGACAAACTGATAGTTAAGTGCCCACAGATGTTGAAAGAAGACAAAGACCTTCTTCCTGAACTGTGAGCTGACAGAAAGAAAGCTTTCCCCTAGAGCTGTTGTTGTTGTTATGTGCCATTGAGTTGGACTCTGCTCATAGCGACCCCTCGTTGGGTTTCTGAGGCAGTATCACTATGGAAGTAGATTGCCCCATCTTCCTTCCGAGGAGTGGCTGGTGGGTTTGAACCGCCAGTGTTCTGGTTAGCAGTCAAGTGCCTTAGGCACTATGCTGCCAGAGCTCCCAAGAGCTAGTGCTCTGAATTTAAATTATGAGAGAATAAATTTCTGTTTGTTAAAGGCATCCACTTGTGGATGTAATAGCAGCACTAGATAACTGAAACACCATCTCACCAGACATTTTGAGGTAAGGTTTCTCATGATCATTTTTGCTCTTTGCTTTTGAATTTCTCCAAACTTAGGTAAATAGAACATAGCTGCTTAGGGCTTTTATTGTTGGGGAGACTATCAGGGGCTCCCATTGGGTCACTCATCCTCTGATAGTGCTGCAATAAGATCTTTTTTTTCATCCTTATCAATGTCTGCTTTATTCATTCTGTATCTTTATAATATATAATGAACAAAATTAAAATAAGTCCATGAGAGCCAATATCATTAATATCACACATAAGTATAATTTTGCTAAAGATAATTCAAACATGGTTCCAGTAGTAATTGCTGTATATTGCAAGCTGTATTCAGAAGAGAGTAGGAGCTCTGGTAGTATAGTGCCTAAGACATTTGACTGTTAACCAGAAGGCTGGCGGTTCAAACCCACCAGCCACTCCTCAGAAAGAAGATTGGGCAATCTACTTCTATAGAGATACTGCCTCAGAAACCCAAGGAGAGGTCACTATGAGTTGGGATTGACTTGACGGCAGGGAGGTTTTTTTTTTTTTTTTTTTTGGTTTATTCAGAAGAGAACATGGAATGAGGGATATCAATGCTGATGTCAGATAGATCTTGGCTGAAAGTAAAGAATACCAGAATGAAATTTATCTGTGTTTCATTGACTATGTACATGCATTTGACTGTGTGGATAATAACATATTATAGAAAACATGGTGAAAAATGTGAATTCCAGAACACTTAATTGTGCTCACAAGGAATCTGTGCATAGACCAGGAGGCTGTCATTTGAACAGAAGAAGGGGATACTGCATGGTTTAAAATCAGGAAATGTGTGTGTCAGGGTTGTATCTTTTTACCATACTTATTCAATCTGTATGCTGAGCAAATAATCCGGGAACCTGGACTATATGAAGAATGAGATATCAGTATTGGAGGAAGACTTATTAACAACCTGTGATATGCAGATGATACAATCTTTCTTGCTGAAAGTGAAGACTTGAACAATTTATTGGTGAACAGCAAAGCATACAGTCTTCAGTATAGATTACCCCTCAACATAAAGAAAACAAAAATCCTCACAACTGGAGCAATAAGCAGCATCACAATAAATGGAGAAAAGATTGAAGTTGTCAAAAGATTTCATTTTACTTGGATCCACAATCAACACCCATGGGAGCAGCAGTCAAAAAATCTGACATATTGCACTGGGCAAATCTGCTGCAAAAGACTTCTTTAAAGTGTTAAGGAGCAAAGATGTCACTTTGAAGGCTAAGGTGTGCTTTACCTAAGGAGCTCTGGTAGCTTAGTAGGTAAGGCATTTGGCTACTAACCAGAAAGCTGGCAGTTCACATCCACCAGCTGCTCTTCAGAAGAGGCAATCTACTTCCATAAATATTTGCAGTCTTGGAAACCCAATGGGGTTACTATGAGTCAAAATTGACTCAATGACAGTGAATTTGTTTTGTTTTTGTTTTACCTAAGCCATGGTATTTTCAATGGCTCGTATGCCTGTGAAAGTTGGGCAGTGAATAAGGAAGGCCAAAGAAGATTTGATGCCTTTGAATTGTAGCATTGGTGAAGAATACTGAAAATACCATAGGCTGGAGGAAGAAAGAACAAATCTGTCCTGAAAGAAGTGTAGCCTGAAAGCTCCTTAGAAGCAAGAATGGTCATATTTTGTCTCACCTACTTTGGTCATATTGTCATAAAGGACTAGTCCCTGGAGAATGGTATAATTCTTTGTATTTAGAGGGTCAGTGAAAAAGGCAAAGACCCCCAATAAGATAGATTGACACAGTGGCAACAATGATGGGCTCAAGCATGGCAAGCATTGTGAGGATAGCACAGGGCCGGGTTGTGTTTCATTCTTTTGTACATAGGGTCACTATGAGTTGGTGCAGACTTGACAGCACTTAACAATAGCAGCATATCTTAGTAGCCATCTAAAGTTTTCCACCCTGCTGGGATGGGTCCCTTGGCTTTCACATTTAGCCTTCTCCATTTGGTTGTGAATCATTGTAGTTTTCTTAGTTTTTGTGATAGTCTTAAGGGGAATCTAAAACAATGAATCCAATATGTTCCTTGATCTTGCAACAGTAATTACAGGCGTACCCATGTGCGGTATAGTAAATTACATGGTGTGGCTTTTCTAGCCATAGTCTTTGTAACTTCCACTGGATACTGGGTGGGACCATGCAATTTAAACTCCTGATTGTTAAAGTTGTCCACCTGGTATATTTCTGTTGGAGCAGCATGAAGTAATCTTCTGGAAAGTTCAATCTCTCTTAGGTGTGTGGAATTCTGATGTTGGGATTGGTTAGTTTTGCCACTCTGCTAGGCTTAAAATGAGCCCTCCCAGGGGAAGATAGAAATATCTCTGACTGCTAGCTGAGAAAGACATGCTGCTGAGAGAGAGAGAGACTCACAGCTGAGAGATGGTGGCAGTGTAACCAAGAGGCACGAAACTGAGCAGTAGGCTTACCTGGCCCAGAGAGGCAGATGCCAGGCCAAGAGGCCAAAGGCCAGAGCAGTGTGTCTAAAGACACAGCAGAGGGGAGACTGTCCTGATTGAAGAACTGTGTCCTGAGCATGTTCCTGAACTTGAATTGTAGCCTGTTGCGTCCCTAATAAACCCCACAATCTGTGAGTTCTATATGGCCACTGCAGCGAATTATTGAACCCAGCAGAGAGGTGATGGGTGCCACGAGGGGCCAGTTGGTATCAAGATTAGTAAGAGGGCTGGTGGCATGTCTGGCCTCATAAGAACAGGCTACTGATGGTGATTCTGTATTCATCTTGTGTAGTTAGAGGAGGTGAAAAGATGCCTCCTCCCTGTCCCTTAGCAGTTAGTGTCAGAAGCAGTTGGATTTGTTGCAGTGGCTTCAGACTCATAGAAGCATAGGACTTTGTAAAAGAAAGAAGGAAGGGGTCTGGGAAGTGAAACTTTGGGTTTTTAGATGGTTACTTTGGTTGGTGTTACCTATTAAAGGAAACAATTGATCCAGAGGCTAAGGCTTTTGGTTACATCCAGCCAAAGGCCCAAGGCCATATACATGGAATGGGAGGGTAATCAAGGTGAAGAGATGAACCTGGCATGTCTTAAAAAGGAGTATGTGTTTTGGATTATGCGTTTATCTGAATGTACTATGGATACTGACTCTTTTCTCACCTACTTGTATGATAGAAATGATTATGTGGTATGGATAACAGAGAGCATGTAAGTCCGCCTTCAGCCAATGCTTGATTGGATATGTTAAAAGGGAAAATAGAAGTTGCCCAGAAGAAACACAGACTTTTGTTTCATACTCTGTGTGTAGAGTAGAGGGGGCTTAGGTAAAAAACCTGAGCCACACTCAGAACTACTGAGAGAACAGAAGATCTGCATTTGAAGACAGGACCTACAGAGAAAAAAAAAAAAAAAA
>NW_006921739.1:3299277-3305562 GCF_000298275.1 Orycteropus afer afer | reverse complement strand
AGAAAGGTGTTTGACACTGAGCTAGTGTTAAGTTGCTGTAATTTGATGGTTTGCACTGGGCTGGACTTTGCTTATTTATGGATGCAGAAGCCCAAAGTTATAAGCAGAATAGAAGAGTCTTCAGAGAGAAAAGAACATACTTGTCTCCTCAGAGTACTGGTTTGATAGAAATGGGCAAATTAGAAATTGACTATCTAAATTGGGGGGAGATAAAGTGGCATGCAGGGGCTGGCTTACACATTTTCATGGGTGTAGTTATTCTCAAACTGATGGTGAAGGGGATGTTAAATTTTGCATGGAATTTTGTATGTATATGATACAGTTTATAAGACAGAGAAGATCTGATTAGTGCTATTTATGAAGCTCTCTATATTTCATCTATTCAACCAGTATTTATAGTGAACCTATTTAATTTTAGTCATTGTTCTATATGGTGGAATATGGCAGTGAATCATGATGAAATTTCACCATGATGTATTTAGATTTTAACTAGGGAGTCAAAAAATTATCTAGCTAACTAGCTATGTCTCAAATTTTCAGTGCTGGAAAGAAAAATAAAGACAGTAAGACACATTATAAGGTTATTAGATTAAAGGAAAAAGCATTTTTTTTTTTTTTTTGTAGTATGATTGCTCAGGTAAGGTTTTTCTGAGGAGCTGGCATTAGATATTTATGTACTTAGGGTTAAGGGGATTTCAGGCAGAAAGAACAATAGTACAAATGTTGTTGTTGTTGCTAAGTGCTGTTGAGTCATCCCTGACTCATAGTAACCCTATGCACAGCAGAACAAAACATTGCAACAACATTGCCCAGTCCTGTGTCAGCCTCACAATCCTGCTATATGTGAGCCCACTGTTGCAGGCACTGTGTCAGTCCATCTTGTTGAAGACCTTCCCCTTTTCCATTGACCCTCCACTTTACTAAGCATGATATCCTTCTCCAGGGAATGGTCCCTTCTGACAACATAACCAAAGTAGGTAAGACGAAATCGGCCATTCTCATTTCCAAGGAGCATTCCAGCTGCACTTCTTCCAGGGTAGATTTGTTAGTTCTAGCAGTCCATGGTGCTTTCACTATTCTTTGCCAACACCACAACTTGAAAGCATCAACTCCTTGGTTTTTATTCATTTTTCAGCTCCCACATGCATATGAGGCGATCAAAAACACCATGGCTTGGGATAGGCCAAGTCTTCAAGGAGACGTCTTTGTTCTTCAGCACTTTAAAGAGGTCTTTCACAGCAGATTTGCTCAGTGCAATATGTCATCTGATATCTTGATTCTTGCTTCCATTGGTATTGATTGTGGAACCAAGTAATATGAAATCTTTGACAACTTCAATATTTTCTCCATTTATTGTGATGATACTTATTGGTATAGCATGAGTTAAAAAAGTAGTGAATTTGGAGACTAAGAAGAAATCATTTGGCTGGAGCAAAGTAAGCTGTGATGAAAATGTAGCAGAAATTATCAGAGAGATAATAAGAGAGTAGATGATTTGGGTTTCATATATCATGTAGAAAGTTTGAATTGTATTCTTAGTGTAATGGGAAGCCACTGGAGGATTTTGATCATGGAAGTAACATGATCTAAATTATACTATGAAAAGATTACTCTGACTGCTGTGTGGTTGTGGGGCTCTTCCCTGAGACAGACACAAAAGTAACAGGAACAAGTTTTGTGTTAGAAATGCATATGGAATATTTAATCCTTACAGGATAAATTCAATAGGCAATTGGATATACAAGCCCAGAAGAGAGGTTTGTGAGTCATCATATGTGGTTGTTGAATCTATGATTTGGATGAAGTCATTATGCCTAGTGTTTACAGTGAAAAGAACAAGACATTGCCTTGGTGACATCACCATTTATTCCCACTTAAGAAGCAAGATATAGTCAATTCTGCTATTAGACAACATATGCATTCCTGAAAGTCACTATGCTAAGAGATTGGCTCTAGAGGACTATCTAGGCTCAAATTCTGCCCCTTCCTAGTTGTATGACCCTTGGAGAATTATAATACTCTCTGTGACTTACTTTTTTCATAACTGTCGGATAGGGATCACAATAATACCTATCTCATAGGATTGGTGTGAGGATTAAGTGACATAATATAGTGAAGTTCTTAGAAAATGATTTGTGCGTAGAAGATTCAATAATAAAGTTCTGTTGTTGTTATTATTCTTAAAAAAATAAAACATCTAATATGTTGTTGTTGTTATGTGCCGTCGAGTCAGACCCGACTCATAGCGACCCCTCCTTGGGTTTCCGAGGCAGTATCACTACAGAAGTAGATTGCCTAACCTTCCTTCCCAGGAGTAGCTGGTGGGTTTGAACCACCAGCCTTCTAATATAGAGCCTGGTTAATAATCAATATTCTTTAAATGGTGAGTTATTTAAACTTGATACCAAATGGATTATTTTGTGGGTAGGGCTGCTTATGAAACAAGTAACTTACTGTGGAAAACTTAGTTATTTTTTGCTGTATATATTGGTACCAAATATTTAAATTTAACACCAAATTATAACTTAGTGATATCCAGGGCCAGGTCTAAGCTAAATGTTAGAGTTTGCCCTCACAAAGAAACTTTTCTTTTTTTTCCCCTCCTTGTTCTTTTCACCGTTTCTCAACTGTGCCTTCCCCCTTAAGAGTTTTCTGTTCTTTCTTTTATCAACACCAGCTCAAAGCATTTGCTAAATATATTCACACTAATGCTTGAAAGATAAAAGTGGGGTAACAGTTATATTTCCCCTCAACTCAAGTGACTACCTAGAGAATATTCCCCAGTATGAGATTTATATGGCAGAAAAATAATCTGAATGTCCGGTTAGTGAAGTCATGTGAATACAATGTAAAGCAGAGTGGTGGACCAGTTTAAATTTAGACTTTGAAGTCATACTGAGTGGGCTCAAACCCAGCTCTATCAATTATCTGCTGTGTGACCTTGGCTGAGTTATTTAATCTATTTGTGCCTCAGCTTTTTCATCTGTGAAATGACCATGTTGCTGTTGTAGGTGCTGTCAAGTTGGCTCCAACTCATAGTGTCTGTAGTACAACAGAATGAAACACGGCTTGGTCATCTGCCATCCTCACAATCCTTGCTATACTTGAGCCTATTTTTGCACCCACTGAGTCAATCCATCTCATTGAGGGTCCTCCCCTTTTTCTCTGACCCTCCACTTTACCAAGCATGATATCCTTCTCCAGGAAATGGTCGCTCTGACAACAAGAAAAGTAAGTGAGATGAAATCTGGCCATTCTCGCTTCCAAGGAACATTCTGGCTGCACTTCTTCAAGGACAGATTTTTTCATTCTTTGGGAAGTCCTGGGTACTTTCAGTATTCTTCACCAACCCTATAATTCAAAAACATCAACTCTTCTTCGGTATTCCTTATTCATTGTCCAGCTTTCACATGCATATAAGGTTATTGAAAATACCATGGCATGAGTTAGGTACAACTTACTCTTCAAAGTGACATTTTTGCTCTTCAGCACTTTAAACAGGTCTTCTGCAGCAGATTTGCCCAGGGTAATAGAGGTCTGATTGCTTGACTGCTGCTCCCACCGGTGTTCATTGTGGATCCAAGTAACATGAAATGATTGACAACTTCAATCTTTTCTCCATTCAGCATGATTTTGCCTGTTGGTCTAGTTGTGAGGATCTTCATTTTCTTTATGTTGAAGTGTAATCTATACTGCAGATTGTAGTCTTTAATCTTCATCAGTAAGTACTTCAAGTCATTTTCACTTTTAGCAAGTAAGGCTGTGTTTTATACATAACACAGGTTGTTAATGAGTCTTCCTCCAGAGTTGATGCTGTGTTCTTCCTCGTGTAGTCCAGCCTCTTGGATTCATTGCTCATTATACAGTTTGAATAAGTATGGTGAAAAGATACAACCCTGACATACACCCTACCCGATCTTAAACCATGCAGTATCTCCTTGTTCTGTTCAAACAACAAACTTCTCATCTATGTATAGGTTCCTCATGAGCACAATTAAGTGTTCTGGGATTCCCATTGATCTCAATATTACCCCAAATTTGTTATGATCCACACTGATAAGTACTTTTATATAGTCAATAAAAGACAGGTAAGTATCTTTCTGGTATTCTTTGCTTTCAGCCAAGATCCATCTGATATCAGCAATGATATCATTTGTTCTACATCCTCTTCTGAATCCAGCTTGCATTTATGGGAAGTTCCCTATCAATATACTGCTGCAACTGTTTTTGAATTATCTTCAGCAAGATTTTACCTGTGTGTAATAATAATGATAGTGCTTGATAATTTCCACATTCTGTTGGATCACCTTTGTTTGGAATGGGTACAAAAAAGGGCCTCTTCCAGTGAGTTGGCCAATGCAGTGAATTGCTTGATGTGCCCCTTCTAGCCATTGTCCTCCATTTTGTGATGTATTGTAAATCCTATTATTCATGCCTGCTTAAGGTGGAGTGGTAGTTAAGGTCATGTGTCAAGTTGGCTGGGCAGCTGTTAGTAGTTATTCCCTATAATGAGTGGCAAGCAACTCTGTGGTGGGATTTTCCTTGAGCAACTGAGTAGCTGCTGATTGTTAAAGCCATCCACTTGGGTTATTTCTGTTGGAGCAGCACAGGTGGGATATATAGAGTTCTGCCTTGCTGAAGGGTATAACTCAAATCACCACCTTTAGCTTCCTTGAGGGTATACCTATGAATTTTCTCGGAAGGTTCACCCTCCTCTTGCTCTGGTTCTACATTTTGGCTCATCATCATCTCACCCCTGGATGTGGACAGCAGCCATCATCTGATATGCTGATTGAGGTTAGTCAAACCCCAAGAATTGGGAGGATCCTCCAGACCTACTTACAGACCTGGGACTTGCCAGCCTGCCAGCCTCCCAGCTTCCACCACCACTACATGAGACAATCACTTGGGTGTCTGTGAGTTCTGTGAGGCATTGCAGCAAAATACAGAACCCTAAATGGGGGAGATTACTGAGGGGAGGAGGAGGAGTTAATGTCTGAAATGATCGAGTGGCGTGGTAGTTTGGACACATTGGACATCTTTAATCTCTGCCTCATGGGGACCAGCCTCGTGCTGATTTTTCTGAGAGAAATTGTTCAAGCAGCCAGGTAGTTGTCTTCCAAATTACTTGGCATAGACGAATAAGTTTCCCCAGCTCAGCATTCATTTGTTGAAACATCTCAGTGGGTATTCCATCAATTCCTAGAGTTTTGTTTTTTACCAGTTCCTTCAATGCAGCTTTGAATTCTTCCTTTAATACCTTTGGTTCCTGATCATATGCCAACTCCTGAAATATGTGAACATTGACCAATTCTTTTTTGTACAGTGACTCTGTGTATTACTTCCATCTTCTTTTGATGCTTCCTGCATCATTAAATATTTCGCCCATAGAATCTTTCAGTATTGTAGCTTGAGGCTTGAATTTTTTCTTCAATTCTTTCAGCTTGAGAAATGCTGAGCATGTTGTTCCTTTTCGGTTTCTAACTCCAAGTCTTTGTACATTTCATTATAATGATTAACTGTTTTTTTGAGCTGTTCTTTGAAATCTTCCATTCAGCTCTTTTATCTTGTCATTTCTTTCATTTGGTTTAGCTACTCTCCATTAAAGAACATGTTTGAGAGTCTCTTCTGACATCTATTTTGGTCTTTTATTCCTTCCCTGTTTTTTTTAATGATCTTTTGCTTGTTTTTTGTGTGATGTTCTTGATGTCATCCCACAATTCATCTGGTTTTCAGTCACTGGTGTTCAATGCATCAAATCTATTCTTCATTCTTTGTCTCCAAATTCAGGTGCAATATAATCAAAATTATATTTTCACTCTGGTGGACTTGTTTTAATTTTCTCCAACTTTGACCTAAACTTGTATATGAGCCATTGATGGTCTGTTCCACAGTCTGCTTCTGGCCTTGTTTTAGCTGAAGATACTGAGCTTCTCCATCGCCTCTTTCCACAGATGTAGGTGATCTCATTTCTGTGTATTCTGTCTAGCTAGGTCCATTTGTATAGCCATTTTTTATGTTGTTGAAAAAAGGCATTTACAATGCATAAGTCATTGGTCTTGCAAAATTCTATCATACGATATCCAGTGTAATTTCTATCACCATAGCCATGTTTTCTAATTACTGGTGATTCTTCTTTTTTTTTTTAACTTTCACATTCCAATCACCAGTAATCAATACATTTCGATTGGTTGTTTGTTCAATTTGCTCATCTTTGTCTTTAGTGGTTGGTACATAAATTTTTATTTTATTTTATTTTATTATTTTATTTTTTATTAGGATTTG
>NW_006921739.1:3264338-3296859 GCF_000298275.1 Orycteropus afer afer | reverse complement strand
AAGGAAGGTTGGGCAATCCTACTTCCGTAGTGATACTGCCTCAGAAACCCAAGGAGGGGTCGCTATGAGTCGGGCTTGACTCAACGGCACATAACAACAACAACAACAACAATGCCTAGGATATTGATTGTTATGCATTCCATTTCATTTTTAAATACTTCCAATTTTCCTAGATTCATACTTCATACATTCTACATTCTGATTATTAATAGATGTTTGCAGCATTTCTTCCTATTTTGATTTGTGCTCCATCAGCAAATGGAGGTTCTAAAAGCTTTACTCCATCCACATCATTAAGATCGACTCTACTTTGATGAGGCAGCTCTTCCCCAGTCGTGCCTTCTAACCTGAGGGGCTCTTCTTCCAGCACTTTATCAGACAATGTTTCAGGACTATTTGTAAAGTTTGTCAGTAACATATCAGAGTGTTTCATTGCTATTTATAAGGTTTTCACTGGCCAATTTTTTGGGAAGTACATAGCTCCTTCCTTCTTCCCAGTCTGTCTTAGTCTGGAAGCTCCACTGAAACCTGTGAGTGGGTGACCCTGCTGAGATTTGAAGTACTGGTGGCATAGTATCCAGCCTCACGACAACACATAAGCCCTCACAGTACAACAAACTGACAGACAATTTGTGGTGAAATGGGCATCAACTTTAAATATAAACATAAAACCATGAAATATTATCTTTCTATGCTGTTTCTGAATATCATAGGGAAAAAAAAAGGTAAATTACAAGTAAATGCTGAAAACTCCATTTTCAATAAACCGAGGAAACTGATGTAATTTTCAAACCCTAAAATACTATGAGAACAGTACAGATACCGCATAGCATAAAGGCAGTAGTACGATTTCAGAGAACACCATCAAATTAAAGTGCCTAAAATTGAGGAGCATACCCCAAATACTAAGCCTTTAGTTCTTGTTCACAATAAGTACTACAGGATCTGGGAAGGCGAGAAGCTACCCAGAAGGAAGTACAAGACCGATAACAAAATGGGTCATTGTGGTCAAATTACAGATAATGTAAAAATCTACTACCTATAGTGAAGGATTTATTCTGAAGCAAGTTTCAATGGGAGTTGACACTGGATACAGTGGACAGAGAGTGAGCAGTTGTGAGGTCTGGCTATGGAAGTCTCCTGGACAAGGTTTGGTTCGGAGAAGAAGGTGGGGCTATGTAAAAAGCCATTTTAGTAAAAAATGCTGAAAATTCTGAAGCAGAGCCTTTGGGTTTGGAGATTTGGAAGTCAATCATGGTCCTCTTTCTTCTTTTCCCAGCAGCCTTTTATAAATTGCTGTACTAGGAAATAATGAAAAATAAAAAGGAATTGCTACAGCATAAATAGAAAGATATAATGAAGGGTAAATATGTAGAGAAAAGCAGCAAAAGTGAAAAAGCACACAAAAACTTTTGCTACCAAATGATGAAAATTCCAACCAAATATTTTGCTAGGAAGAAAAAAGGAAACAGTCATTTCTATGAAGGAAGATCATAAAGCAAAAAATAAGAACTCAAGAAAGAGGAAGAGATAACAAGATATTAAAGGGGTATGAATTATGAACTTGCAGAACTTAGGAAAGAAGTCATAGAAAAACAAAACCTTTTTAAAAATCAAAATGAAATTGGATGAAGCACACCAGGATATTAGACATTGTAGAAAACACAGTAAAGATAGAATTTAGAAAATAAAAGGAATTTAAGATGAAGAGATTATTATTAAGGATGATAAATGTAGAAGACAGCAACAGAGATTCAACATACTCAAAATTGGAATTTTTGAAGGAGAAAAACAACCTACAAAATAGAACAAATATTCAAAAATATATTTTATACAAACTTTGTTGAAATTAAAAAAATAAAAGACAAATCTGTACAATGAATTGGTATATCTTATGCCCAGAAAAATGTATGCAGATAGGTCAATATGAAACCATATTCTTATAAAACAATTGCACTTCAAAGATACAGAACAGATCTTTTGGGAAGGCTAGTGTGAAGAAAGCAAGTCATTTATAAGGAGATAAAAATCTGACTTCAGATTTCTCTATTATAACATTCAACATGGTGGAGCAACATTCACAAGTTATTGAAAGAAAGAAAATGTCAGCAAAGAATTGTATGCCCAATGAAACTTAAAGTAAAAGGCTACAAACAATTATGAAAAGTTTAACACTCTGGAAATATTGTTCCTATGGGCCTTTATTGAAGAAATTGATAGAGGGTAAATTTCAACCAAAAAAAAAATGACTGAGGAAACTACTTGAAAGACTAGTAGTAAGCACTGGCTAATTTTATCAGAAAAACTAAAAAAGAAAAAAAATTCAATGTAGGAATTACAGTGACAGAACAGAATATAAATGTCACATGCACTAAAGGTGTAGGAATAGTGCAACCACCAAAAAATGGGAGAAGAGAGAAAGAAGATGAAAACTAGTTTGATTTTCTTGATTACCTCATTTGCAGAAGCTTGGGATTAAATAATACTACCTATGAATGATAAATCAAATTTTAAAAGTATAATGATATTTAACCATAAAATGATCAATATTAAGAAAAAGACTTATCTTGAGTGAGATGGTAAGGAAGGAAGAGGAGGGAATAAAAATATTGTTCATAGGAGAGAAGTAATAGGTATGTCTAAATAAAGAGGACTAAGGGCATCATAGGAGCTCTGGTGGCATAGTGCCTAAGGCATTTGACTGCTAATGAGAAGGATGGCAATTAAAACCTACCAGCCACTTCTCAGAAGGAAGATTGGGCAATCTATTTCTGTAAAGATTTGCTGCCTTGGAAACCCAAGGCAGGGTTGCTATGAGTCAAATCCGACACGACAGCAGTGAGTTTATTTATTTATTTATTTTTGTTTAGGGGAATCATATATATTTAGTTTTAAAGGAAACTCTTAGAGTAAATGTACAAGGCTTTCTAAATCTCAAAAAAAAAATATACAAAGATTCAAAGCAAAGCATATAGAAAAAGGCTTAAAAAATTAAAATGAGAAAACATAATAAATAATATGAAAGATCTCACATTAAACAAAACATTATACAAAAAAATGTAAGAAAAAGATTTCCAGATTTGACCATAAATCCAACTAGCCATAAGGCTGCTGTTTCAAACCCACCAGCTACTCCTTGGAAGGAATGTTGGGCAATCTACTTCCATAGTGATACTGCCTCAGAAACCCAAGGAGGTGTCTCTATGAGTCAGATCCAACTCCAAGGCAGTGAGTTTGGTTTGGTTTTGGTTTTCCTCTTTTCCTAATACACAATGTTTCAAAGTAGATGAAAGTAAAGCACAAGAATCGGTCTATCAGACTAATGGAAATTTTTAAAACAAGTAGGGAGGAGGGCTTAACACCATATAAAGTAGATGTAATACCAAAAAAAAAATACAACTCGAAAAGATGGTCTTTTTATCATATTGAAAGGTAATGGCACCCAATGAATATGTGAATTTTATGACTGTATGCATAATATGTCCTCAATATTCATAAAGTGAAAACCACAAGAGATAAAAGGTAAAATAGACACACTAGTAGAAAGAAACTTTCTTTACCTCTCGCTCCATGACAGAAAATTGTGTAAAAATAAGCAGTTATATAAAGGATCTAAATAACATTAGCAATGAGGTACAACTAATTGATATATATTAAATTCTATACATTAAAACATCATTGAAAGTGTTTATGAATCTTTATTGAAAATTGAGTATTTGTTAGGACAAATAAGCTTCAAAAATAAAAAGAATACAAATAGCACATTATTCTCTGATCACAATGTATAAATTAGATTTTAATAACAAAATTGGAAAAGAGACAAACTCCAAAAAATCTTTTGCCATCACATTGATTCTGATTCACAGTGATCTTGTAGGACAGATTCATAGTGACCTTATAGGACAGAGGAGAGCTTTCCCTTAGGGTTTCCAAGACTCTGATCTTTATAGAAGCAGACTGCCTCATCTTTTTCCTGAGCAGCAGCTGATGGGTTCAAACCACTGAACTTTTGGTTTGTATCTAAGTGTTTAATCTCTCACCACCAGGGCTCCTTGGGAAAGAGAAAAGCCTATCTAGTTGGAAATGTGAAAATCCTCTCCAACAATTTGGTCAACAGGAAAATACAAATAAATTCCAGAGTTTCTAGAAAACAGCAAAAATGAAAATACACATATCAGAATCTTTGAGATATAGCTAAAGTACTACTAATGAAAAATTATAGTTTTAATGACTTCATTATTAAGGAAGAATGGAAAAGTAAAGAAATCAGGTAGTCATCTTCAGAAATAAGAAAAAGAACAATAAAATAAACAAAAAAATAACACAGGAGTGCGTAACTGTGAGGGGCCGGGGGGGGGGGGTTTACCGGGCAGGGAGGGGAGGAGAGACTGGGTTAGGGTTGGAATGGTAAATGGGGAGTGAAACTAAATGTATACATAATGTTGAATGTAAAACAAACTCTGCTCTGTAAACTTGCACCTAAAGCACAATAAAAATAAATAAATAAAATAAACCAAAATAGGAAAATATAATTAATAAAGATAAAAGCTGAAATTAATGTCACAGAAAACAGACAATAAACCCATTTTCATTTAACATCATGACCAATAATGTTACTGTTTAAAGAACAAATAGAGCAAAATATTCAGAATTAGAAAAATAAGATAGAGAACCACACATAGAGAAAAAATAAAAAGACTTGTAAAAGAATATTACAAGAAGATGTCTGGGTAACACATTTGAAAGCTTAGGGAATATTTATAATTTCATAGTAAAATATGAATTTCTAAAATTTGTTCAAGATGCAGTCAACAATTTGAATAAATTAATTAACACATAAGAGATTAGGGAAGTGAACGAAGAGCTAACAGTCAAAGAGCCAACATGATAAAAGATGGGTTTACAGCTGAGTTTTATCTAACTTTTGAGATAAAATAATAACAATTCTGAAGTTACGTTAAAGTGTCATATGCCATACAAAACAATAAAACTTCAACAGCATAATCCGATAAAGGTGGTACAGTAAAAGAACCATAGACTAAATTCATAATTATTGATGTACTTATTCTATATTAATTATTAAATAATCAAGAACTCAGTAAAGTATCAAAGGAATAATACACAACTATTTGGCAGATTTTATTTTAAGAATACACAAATTGTTCAATAATAGAAAACTTGCTGAATAAATGCTTAAATAAATTTGATTAAAAAAACTTTTTCATAAAACTCAAAATAGAATTGAAAGATATATTTTGATATATGTATAAAGAAACACATATATACATTCTAAAGTTTTCAAATAATACTCTTCTCAAAACATTTCCTTTTAATGGGATTATAAATTTGAGATAGCAGATGGTAGAGGTTATTGTTAAGTGCAAGGGGAAGTGTCTTTGGGCAAGGTGCAAGCCCTTAATATTACACCACATAGGTGTGACTTTGCCTTTGCTTAAATGTAACCTATCATAAATATACTTCAAATTAACAGCATTGTGATTTTCACAGTAGCAAACTTTCTTTCACAGCTTACTTCTCAGATTGCAATAATGCATTCCTTTAAGAGCCAGATAGCATTGGGCCAGTGTACCCAGTCTCAGACAAAATATGTCATATATTTCAGGAGTGTAAGTTTTCATTGAAGATTGGGGATGGGTATAGTTAACTGAGTTAACTGTTAAGTAATTTATATCATATATTAAAACAAACATAGCTATATTATGGAATAAAATTAAAATTTTCCGTGAAATTTTTATTTCTTTTTTACATTTCAATTGGGCCTCTATAAAATATGTGCCCAAGTTCCTGCAGCTTCATATAATTCTCTATTGCTATTAAGAATATTTTAGTGGAAAATTTGAGAGACACTGTCATACAACATCTTAGACATAAGCATTTACAGTCATCCCTTAGTATCCATCACCAGGGATTGGTTCCAGGAATGCCGAGGATCTCAAAATCTGTGGATATTTAAGTCTCTCGTATAAAATACTACAGCATTTGCATATCCTCCCATCTACTTTAAATCATCTTTAGATTACTTATGATACTCATGATACTTCATACAATATAAATACCATGTGAATGACAGTTTGAGGGATTGCTTTGACTAGATCAGTTAATTTCTTTTTTTTAACCTTGGTTGAATCTGTGGAAGCTGATTGGATATCCTTTAAAACTGTCATAAAGTTACAACTATTTTATGAATAAAATGATAGTTGCTTTAACTCTAAAGTAAAATACTTGGATGTTTTGTAAAACTCTCTGATGAGAAAAAGTGTATTTTAAATTATGTATGAGTAATAGTCAAGTAATCATTTCATTGTTGTATGCAATTGTCAGACTAGGGTCTGACATTTGCCATACAGTTTTATCAATGGACCTAACAACAACAACAATTAGTAATGAACATAAATTATCAATATCTACTAATTTCCTGCAATAAGATAAACAAGTTTTTTGGCTAATCTTCAAAACCTTTTATATTTCCTCATTTATCAGTTACAAATGAGTAATTCTTTCCTTTCAACTTTCTAATTAGAAATGATTAGATCAGTAGGTAGATAGAAGCAGATAGAAGATTTCTAACCCAAAGAATGAAAAAAGATCATATGGCTGACAAAGCTTTTCTATATTTTTAAGAAAGGAATCCTTATCCTTTGCAAGAATGTAATTTTTAGAACTTTAGAGATGAATATATCTGTCCTGGTTACCTAGTGCCCCTCTGACAAGAATGTTACCACAAATGGGATGGCCTTAACAAACACATTGTAAGAGTTTATTCTTACAATTTGGAGGCTTTAAGTCCAAGTTCAAAGTGCCAGGCTCTAGGGGCTGGGTGAAAGCCCCTCAACCTTGGATTCCAGCTCTGCCTCCTACTCCCGGCCCAATGGAGCTAAAGACGTTTCTTTACTCAGACAGCTGTTGACTGCTGAGGCTAAGAAGCCCCAGGTTGACAAGTAAAAGGCATGGTCCCGATGTTACCAATCCACATGGCAGGCCATTAACTTAGGTCCATTTTAAGTCCAAAGGTTGGCAGAGCATAGCAGGCTGCTGAGCAACGACATGGCTACACGCAGGGTCCAAGTGTGCCACAGGCTAGAGACCATTCCTAAGGCTTCTCCTTATATATAGGAAGCAGACCACATCCCAAAGGCAGCTACTCAACTGCCTGTAGTAAATCCCACCATGGAGTTGACTGCCCTTCTCATCATGGGGAATAACTATCACCAGCTGCCCAGACACTCAACCAGGCCCAGCCAAGTTGACACACAAATGTAACTACCACAACATCTGATCAGGTTCTGGTGGGGCAAATTCATTCATTCATAAATTATAGAATTATATTGAAGTGAGGAGCTGTAGAAATCAAATAATAAATCAAATATAAAACCTCTCCTCAAGGAGTTTATATTTAGGAAATAGAGGTAAGCAGTATATAATCATTAACATGATAAAGACTAAATAATAAAAATAGATATTGTATATATTATATATAGATATTGAAAACAGTCTACAACTTGTATAATTATTTGCTATGGTGGACTGAGAAAAAAATGAAAGAGAAAGAAATTTGGAAGAGAGAAAGTATGATGATCACCAACAAAAAGAATAAAATTCTCTTGTCCAGGCAATATCAGAAAGGATTTTGGTGACCTGAGTACTTCAAGTGTGCTATTTCTTTAAGGCATTAGGCATAGGGAAGACTTCTTTGTGACATGTAAATTCCCTGGAGACTGGGAGAGAAAACAGCTTAAATATTAGTTTAAAGAATTGTGTGATTTCAATCTATAAAATGGTTTCCAATGACAAATATTATTTTGTATGACCTTTAGTTTCTCTTTTATTATACCAAACCAATCTCACTACCATTGAGTTGATTCAACTCATAGCAACTACTCCCTGGGTTTCCAAGGCAGAGTCTCTATGGAAGTAGATTGACCAATCTTCCTTCTGAGGAGTGCCTGGTGAGTTTGAACTGCCAGCCTTCTGGTTAGCAGTCAGATGCCTTAGGCACTACATCACCAGAGCTCCCTTCTTCTATTACAGGAGTTTTCAAATGTAAGTTCTCAATTAAAGAAGGAAATGCCATCTGGGAATCTTTGAACATGTGTATTTATGGGAGTAACAAGAATACTAACTGATTGCTAAAATATAAGAGCTGAACTAATTTGTTAATTAAATTTTGGGTTTAGAGATACTGAACTGCACATGTGTGGGTGTTTTATTCAAATTATTGTGTATAATGTCTTATCTTCCCCCTCCCCAGCTCTAGTTCCCTGGAAATTAGTTATTGATAGAGCATGCTTATTTTAGGAATTACTGTTGATACAGACCAAGAAGATTTTCTCATACTCAAACATATATATATGAACACATTAATGAATAAGAGTAAGATTCTTTATCTCTCTCTCTTTTTTTCTCTTTTTTAATTTCCAGGCATAGATATTCTACATCAACTAGGCCTTGGAGGCAAAGATGTAAGACACTCATCATCAGGGACTGCTGTACCATCATCATCTACACCATTACCTCAGGGGGTTCATTTAACAGAATCTGGTGTCATTTTAACAAATGATGCTTATGTTGAGTCACCTCTCATGAAAATTTTACCTGTCAACTTAGTACAACCATTTACAATATTAATTGGGTTACAATCACATAGAGTAAACAATGCATTTCTCTTCAGCATTAGAAATAAAAATAGACTGCAATTAGGAGTTCAATTACTGCCTAAAAAATTAATGGTATACATTGGAGGAAAGCAGTCTGTATTTTTCAACTACAGTGTTCATGATGAATTATGGCACTCATTTGCCATTAATATTAGAAACAAAGTTGTCTCAATGTTTACTGACTGTGGAAAGAAATACTTTAGCAAAGAGACTTTTTCAGAAGTTCAAACTTTTGATTCTAGCAGTGTGTTTACCTTAGGAAGTATGAATAATAATTCTGTCCATTTTGAAGGAATAGTATGTCAGTTGCATATTATTCCTTTTGCAGAAGCATCTGCAAACTATTGCACATACGTGAAACAGCAATGTCGCCAAGCAGGCACATACTGGCCTGAGACAAGCCTTCCTCGCACAACTGTCATACCATCTGAAATACTGGAAAACTCTCCTTTGCTCAAACCATTTGATGAAAAAGTACTGTCAGAACACACGTTGACTGATGGCAGACACATTTCACATATCCTAAATAATGATTCTGCAACAGTGCATAAACAAGAACACCGGATACCAGGATCTCAGTTAACATCTCTTCCTTCGGAGAACGTGTCTGCTGCGGATCTCTTGAACCATGGAATTCAGGCCAAAGAAATGATCACTTCGGAACCTACTCAGACAAATTTAAGCTTATCAATGACACATCAGCATCTCAGTGAGGCAAGAACGACCACCAAGGAGAAATTTAGTTCTCTTCTAAATGCTTCCAGCATCACACAGCATAACAATAGAGAAACTGGTCTCTCATCATTTATGAAGATGTCGTCTATTCTTCCACGTATAGAACAAGATACGATCAATAATCTCAAGAAGGCTATTACAGCAAATGTTTACACTAATGAACTCATAGAAATGCAACAGATTGTAAACACAACCTTATACAGAGTGACGGATGAGTTTTCTGTGGATAACCACCTTGATCTGAGGAAGGAAGGTGAATTTGATCCTGATGCCACTTATCCCATTGAAAATAGCTATGGAACTGAGCTTCATGATTATTATTATTATGAAGATCTTAACACAATGCTCGAAATGGAGAATCTGATAGGGCCAAAAGGGGATACTGGACCACCCGTAAGTTATTATTTTTAAAATATGTCTTAATGCACTAATTTACCATTTCAAAAAGAGTTCTCTGGATTGAAAAATACAGTAAAGAACAGTTCTGTCACAGAAATTTATCCTAGCTATCATGAATGCATTTATGGTTGCTCTAATATATCCAACCAGAATACAATACTGGCTCAAATATTGTATACTATTTTATTAATTGGCAGGATAAAAGGGTTAATTATTTCTGGTGAAGTGATGGGCGAATTGCATGCTTTTCTTGTTAAGTAGAAATTCAACCAAGGAATTCAACTGGTAATTATAGATCATTATTCTTTATTTGCAACAAAACAACAACAACAATATAGGCTTAACGCCTAGTCTTGTTAACAGGAGGGTGTAAAAGTTATAGGCGACTAAGGAAAAATACATTAAATATATCAATTAAATATCTTGCCAGCAGAATAGTACCAAATGTGTTGAAATGGAGTATAAAGTTCATTTTAGGTAGAGATTGTTTTGAAGTAAATCATTGTTTAAGAAAAAATAAACTCTGGGATTATTATTCTAAATGAAATATTTTAATTTTCATGAAAAGCAACATATTCTATTTTTACTAATGTGGTCAATACACACTTATAGGTCAATAAAAACTTCACCTAATACAAAAATAACCAGTCAGCCTGTTAGTTCTTTCAGTGGAAAAAAACTAGCCAAGCCGCTTTTAATATTATGTAAACAAAACTGTGAGATAACACCTTAAAATTTCTTTTGTTGAGTAGATGTAATTTTAAATCAACCTTTGAAATTTTAAAAAATCATTTTAAACCATTTAAAATTGTAACATTAGAAATATGTTTTTGCCTTCTAAGCCTGAAATAATTAACATGTCAGAATTTTTTTCCCCCTGAATTACAAGCAAAGTAAAATACATCTTAAACAATTTCTTTATTTGATGAAAATAAAGTTTGAGTGTTTGGTTTAGTTTTAGAAACCACGGAGCGGGAGATGATGATGCCACTTGCTTAGCATTGTGTTTCTTACTGGAAGTGGTTTCATAGGTGTCAAGCAACTCTTAGAAGCCCTGGTGGTGCAGTGGTTAAGTGCTTGACTGCTAACCACAAAGGTTGCTGAATCAAACCCACCAGCCATTCTGTGGGAGAAAGATGAGGCAAGTCTGCTTCTGTAAGGATTTACAGCCTTGGAAACCCTATTCTGTCCTATAGGGTTGCTATGAGTCAGAATTGGCTCAACAGCAACAAATTTGTTTTGTTTTGTTTTGTTTTGGAACAACTCTTATTAAATATTTAGAGGCTTTAAAATAAAGTCTGAGGAATATATTGTCATAGAAAAATGAAAAAATTTTCTGCTATAACAATGAATTGTCAACATATTAATAATAAAATTGAACCTCTGGGAACACTGTGTTAAATAAATAGTTATAGAAGCCATTTATTTTTTTTAGATTAAAGTCAGTGTGATAAAATGAGTATTAATCTCCTCTGTAAATTAAAAAAAAAAAAATTCCAACATTAGTAAGTGAAGAAATGTTATTCTCTGCTATATGTAAAACAGAAACACAAAATCACTACTCAGAAGGAGCTTACATTTCAACAGTGGAGATAGACCAAGTATCTTTTTATCTTACATTAAAGTGTGAGTGTCACTGAGAGATTAAGTGTTCTCTATACACTAAAATAAATGTATGGAGAAAGGAATTTCAAAAGTAAGAAAAATAATATTTTTGTGTTAATCTGTATGAAAGATCATTTAAGGCTAAGGTGTCCAGGATAAATCCTCATGAACAAAGTTGTTTATGACCTTGGTCTCAACAAGTGGATAAGATTTTGATAGGTAGAAAGGAAATGACATGCTTTTCAGATTGAGAAAAAACATAAATGTATAAACAGCTATCATTTATTGAATTCCACTATAACACACCCTTTATCTTATCTGAAAACAATGTTGTAAGGTTGGTATTATTATTCTAATTTTTCAGATGAGTATACTGAAGGCCAGAGGTTGCTTATAACCACATTTCTAGTAAATGATAGAGCCAGAATTTAAACCCAGGTTTTCACAATATTAGGCTGAATAATGTTAGGCAAATAAAAACCCAAGATAGATAGATAGATCCAGGTTGAGGAGAGTCATAATTTTCAAACAGACCATTTTAACTTTCTCTTGTTCTCAGGGGGGGAATTTTTGAAGGATTCTAAGTAGAAGATTAGGAGCTCTGGTAGCATAGTGCCTAAGGCAATTGAATGCTAACCAAGAGGCTGGTGGTTCAAACTCACCAGCCACTCCTTGGAAGGAGGGTTGGGCAATCTACTTCCATAGGGATACTGCCTCGGAAACCCAAGGAGGGGTCTCTATGAGTCGGGTCCGACTGGACGGTACATAACAACAGCAACAAAAAGTAGAAGAGTAATGGGAAAGTTTGGTAGAAATGCCCAGAACAGACAGCAAGTTCCTATTACCATTTTGATGTTCCATTATCTAGGTTGACAACAATGAAAATGCAAAGTAAAGGTAGCACTCATAAGATATTTTGAAGGTAGATTTAGTTGAACTAGGAAATTAATTGGATCTAGGGACCAAGAAAAAGGGAAGCGAATCAAAGATGACAATCAGGTTTTAAGCCTGGGGAATTGAGAGAATGGTAATACCATTACTAAAACAGTAGTTAAGAGAGTTAAGTTGCTTTTAGGAGAGGGAAACAAGAAGCAAAACCTTAAAGCAACCATTGGCAATTCAGTAAGATTGGAAAAGCTGAAGAAGCTAAAGTGAAGAAGAACAGTCGAGACTGGGCAAATAGATTTGACAGTCTTCTCAATGTTATCATGGAAGCTGTAAGACTGAATATTAAATTAAGGTTATCAAAGACTCTTCCTCCAATTCTGATGACACATTCTTCTTCATATAGTCCAGCTTCTCAGATTGTTTGTTCATCATACATATTCAATAAGTAAGATTTAAGGATACAAATCCATCAAGATTAGATTGCTGCCTTAAACATCTTTACCATATTTGTCTTGTCTTCTACCTAGAGTACTTGCCTCCCCTCCTTTCATGTACAATATGTTGGGAAGGCCTTTATATCACAGGTTCTCTGAGAAGTGATATAGTGATTTCTGTCCTTCTTGTCTTTTATCCCCTCGGCACATAACAACAACACCACCACCACCAGAAATATTCTGTGATTAGGAGATTTGGTTGGAGATCATGAAACTGATCGATTCTTCCTCTTAAATTCTACAGTTCTATATTCTTGACCCTAGTTTTAGAATTGGGTCTTTACAGGATTATGCATTATTTCTCTTATCATTTGTCCATGCTATTAAACTTTATCATTGTAATCAAAAGTTTGTTGAAATGAATTTTTAGGACTGATAAACTTTTAGAGATAACTGTATCTTATCCATACTTTCAGGTCTGAGAAGTTGTTTTCCCTGCCTTCTCTTAACATCTTTCCTCACTCCAAGGTTTCCCAGTATCTGGGGGATAATGTACATATTTTGTAGCTTGTGGTTATGGTCTATTCCTTGTATCACTGGAGATGATGTTTTCTTGTGGTGCTTTTTGTTGTCTTCAGTGGGTTTTTGGGGAGGAAGGATAGTTTTAAAAAATGTCTTTACTCTTCTATCTTTTTAAAAAATTCTTTAGTGACCTTTTTAAAGACATAAATCAGATTACATCACTTATTTGCTTAAGCTGTTTAGTTGCAGAATAATGCACTTGAAATAAATAAAAAAACTCCTTTCTGTGAACAGTGCAGTCATGTGTGATCTGGCCCCTGCTTATTTCTGTAACCTCACCTTGTCCTGCTTTCCCTCTTGTTCTCACTATTAGTTTTTTTAAAGCTCCTTGACTCAACTACTTTTTGTTGTTGTTGGTTTTGTTTTACTTGTGTATTCATTCATTTTATCCTTTATTCTGTGGAATATTGTTTTCTCCTCTTTCCTTACTCCTATTTAGGAGCTCTGGTAGCATAGTGCCTAAGGCACTTGACTGCTAACCAGAAGGCTGGCGGTTCAAACCCACCAGCCACTCCTTGCAAGGAAGGTTGGGCAATCCTACTTCTGTAGTGATACTGCCTTGGAAACCCAAGGAGGGGTCGCTATGAGTCGGGGCCGACTCCATGGCAAATAATAACAACATTTATCTTTTAGGTCTAAGTTAAACAACGCTTCCTTAGAGAAGCTTTCTCTAACACCACAGTGTAAGTCCACCATGTTAATCTTTCTCTTGGTTGCCTGTTCTTTTCCTTTGTATCACTTAGTAAAATTTGTAATTTTGTGTTTATGTAACTTTTGTGTCAATATGTATATTTTCTTCTATTGTGTAAGCTCCTTGATGGCTTGATGCTTAATAATGTTTATTGAATTAATGAATGAATAAATAATTTAAAAAGGAATATAAGATGCAGGACTTCCAAAATTATTGACTTGAGGGCTACTTAGATATATTGGTCTAGTGAATTTTTTTGCCTTAGTGTATGTAATATCTTATTAACAATAATAGCACAAAACATTTATTGAGTACTTACTATGTCTCATATACTTTATTTTATTATTATTATTTTTTTAATGTTGAACCATCCTTGCATACCTGGTATGAACCCCACTTGGTCATAATGAATGATTTTTTTAATGCATTTTATTGAAATATAATTTATGTACAGTGAAATACACAAAACTAAAGTGACATGAGTCAATGCATTTTTTTTAATTTTTATTTTTACAGTGTTTCCCCCCACCTCCCCCCGGCAACCAACAAAGAAACTTTCTCTCCATATATATAAACCTTTCCTTGGCCCTCCACAACAACTAACTAATACTATATTTGTCCTTCTGTGATTGACTTATTTCACTCAGCATAATGTCCTCCAAGTTCATCCATATTATGCGGTGTTTTGCAGACTCTACATTATTTTTTAGTGCTGCATAGCATTCCATTTTGTGTATGTACCTTAGTTTGGTCATCCACTCTTCCGCTGATGGGCACGTAGGTTGTTTCCATCTTTTTACCATTGTAAATAGTGCTGTGATGAACATGAGTTCCTATCCTGGCTCTCACCTCTCTAGGATATATACCTAGTAATGAGATTGCTGGATCAAATGGTACCTCCATTTCCAGCTTTCTGAGGAATCGCCATATTGCTTTCCACAGTGGTTGTGTCAATTCACAGTCACACAAGCAGTGTATGAGAGTCCCAATCTCTCCACATCCCCACCAGCATTTGTTATTTTCTGTCTCATTGAAAATAACTGGGGTGAGACAGTATATCTCATTGATGTTTTGATTTACATCTCTCTGATGGCCAATGATTGTGATCATCTCTTCATGTATTAGCTGGCCACCTGAATATCCTCCTTGGTGAAGTGTCTATTCATGTCTTCTGCCCATTTTTCAATTGGATTGTTAGTTCCTTTGTTGTTGAGGTGTTGGAGTTTTCCATCAATCTTAGAGATAAGTCCCTTGCCAGATATGTAATTATCAGAAAATATAAGTTTGTTGCTGTCATTTTTGTCATGTGCTTTTTCATTGTGTTTATTTCTTTGTTCCATATAATTTTCTATGCTGAGCTCGTTTTATTTATGAATCATCTTATCACTTCCTTCATTGCTATTGTTTTAGTATTTGCTGAGAATATTTATGCTTGTCCTCTTTTTTATTTTGATGTGAAGGTTTATCATTTTTCTTTGAGGTTACTCTGTGATTTATAGTTTTCTTCCCAAATTTAGAACAGTCTTTTCTATCTTGTAGTTGTCTCGACTCCACTACTATCTAGAAGTTCTATAATGACACAGTTTTTTTTCCTTCTTTTTGGTTCATAGTTGTCCTCATTTGTCAATTGATGTCTCTGTTTACAATCTGTAGGCCTATCTACTTTGGATACTTCCATAGCTGTGTTGGTTTCTGGGTTATATCATCATGTGTGTTAATGGTCAGTTGTTGTTGGCTGTTGTTGCTTCTCTGACCAAAGGGCTCCTTTTAGCATCTCTTGTAAGTTTGGTCTGGTTTTAACAAATCCTCTTAATTTCTGCTTATCTGGAAATGTCCTAATTTCACCATTATATTTAAGGAACAATTTTGCTGGGTACATAATACTTGACTGGAAATTTTTCTCTTTCAGGGTTTTATATATAACATCCCACTGTCTTCTCGCTTGCATGGTTTCTGTCCAGAAATTCGAGCTTAGTCTTAAGCTTGTGAGACACAAGGTTACCCCTTGTGTCTTATGCACATTAAGTGAATTATGTCACTTGATTCTCACAACAGCCAAATAGGTGATAACAATTATTGTAGCCATTTTACTGATGAGGAAAATGAGGCCTAGAGGTTTCTCTACTGAAATTTATACTTTCTCTCTAGAAGTAAGGTGGCAGAAGTTTTTGAAAGTCTAATTGACATATTTATCATTTACTAGGTAGCTTAAGTCAGTGAGATAGCTCAAGAACCTGCCAAAAAAAAGATTTCAGTTATAAATCAAGAAACTCTTTATATAGTAAAAGCTTAGGACAAAGTATATATCAAATTCAAAAAGTACAAAAACCTTTCATTTTTATAGTCACTTTAATTTACAGCAAATATTGGTGATAACTGATTTTTCTCCCCCTCTGAACTCCTTATTTTTGACCTAAGAAGTTATTGTTTGAATAGTGAAGGAAAAAAGACTCATGTAATTTCCTATTCAATAACATAGAAGGGTTTAAGTTAGCATACAAATGCTTTGTAATGAAAGTTCTGTTTGGTCATCCGTATAAAGCAGAACTTTACTAAATCCCACTTTTATTTTATGTTGAAAAAAGTCCATAAATGTTAGAAAAGTATATATCATTGAAGGGGTTTCCCATATGGCAGAAATGGTGTTTCAATGAGATTCTAGTTTATTCTAGTATGCAAAGATCGATTGTCTGTGAAATGGCTGGTGATGGAGAAATCCTTAGTATTTACACATTTGGAATTTCAGTTTTCTAACATTTTTGTATGTTCTTCCAACTTTATTTCCTTTTAGTATGATTGCATTAAAATCTGTGGCATTTATAGATAAATCATTCATAATATTTTAGATCATCTCTTCTCTCAGTCCGTATGTCATATAAAAACAAAGTAAATGTTAGGACATTGGAAAAGAAGCCAAACAGGTAGAGAGTTTAGTGTGTTATTTTTGATACATAGATGTATAAATTTGTTAAGAGTTTTGTGGTAGGTCTCTTTAGAACATTTATCTGAGGGAATAAGGTAATATTTCTGTACTTTTTATTCCTTCTCTCCCCATATTTCTTATTTTTCCTTAGTTTGTGTTACTCTTTTCTATTTAATTGTCCTTAGTCTCTGTTCTCTCCATTTCATACCCATGTTTCTTCTTCTTTTTCATTATTCTTATCATACAATCTTATGGCAATACTTTTCCCATTTGATAGTTACCTTTACAGAATAACTACATAATTAAATTTTATTACCATGTAAATTAGCATTTAATTAGAGAATTATAAATTTAAAAGCAATATTAAAAATAAGTCATTGGGGAGGGGAACCCTCAAAAGCAGATTTTATCATCCTTTTTATAGATGAGGTTCTTATTAAACAGGCCAAGACTAGATGGCATCACCATTTGATAATTAAAGGTAATTAACTAAGGGTAGAATTATGTGTGCAGAAGGTTATATTAGAATGTTTGAGTTTATCACTAAGATACGCGTCTGGAATTTTATTTTAAAAAAATAAATGTTAGAATCATCATCTATAGAATTTAGCATAAAGAAAACTAGGCCATGGAAGTTGAAGGATATGTTTCCTATGTAATTTAAAAGAATAGATTGTTCAGCCTCCCAATTTCTAATTTTCTTTCCAGCTCTAAAATACAATATTTCTGTGATTATCCAATAAATGAAAATATAAAGAGCCAGATTTTCTAGACGGTAAAATTGTTCCAAAGGATTATATTGAGCCTATGGATAGCAGGATAGTAAAGGCGCTCTGATGGCATAGTGGATAAGGCATTTGGCTGTTAACCAGAAGTTCTGCGGTTCAAATCTACCACCTGCTCCACAGAAGGAAGAGATGGGGCAATCTACTTCCATAAAGATTTCCAGCCGTGGAAATCCAACACTGTTCACTGTGAGTCAGAATCAACTCGATGGCAGTTGAGGTTTTGAGTATGGATAGCAGGGGTCTCTTCAAACACACACACAAAAACAAACAAACAGACAAAAATCATATGTTCTCATATTCTAGGACCCTAGACATAGACTTCAGTAATCTAGGTCACTACTATTTCTTTTTTGTACCCTCTCAAACGTATATTTCTCCACTGAAGGATGGACACTGTGAAATAATTCAGTAATTGTTTTTTGGAGGTAGTTCACATTTGATGTTTGGGAAAGGACATTCAATTCCTCATATGCCTAGAGGATCTCTGTAAATTACCACACTAGTGCATCTACACACACACACACACACACACACTGCCATTGAGTCGGATCCGACTCATAACCACCCCTTCTTGGATTTCCGAGGCGGTATCACTAGGGAGGTAGATTGCCCAACCTTCCTTCCGAGGAATGGCTGGTGGGTTTGAACCTCCAGCCTTCTGGTTAGCAGTCAAATGCCTTAGGCACTAGGCCACCAGATCTCCTTAGTACATCTAGGCATATTTAAAAAATAATAATTACATTATAGTCTACTGGTTATCTACTATGAACCAGGTACAATAAGAGATATTTTATATACAATATCTTTAATGCTCACCATAACCCTGAGAGGTTTATTTTGTTATGAACATTTTAAAGATGAGAAAACTAAAGCTTTGAAAGGGTAACTGATTTGTCCAAAGTCATTCAGCCAGTTAATGATTGAGGAAAGATCTGAATCTCAAGTGGCTGGGTATGTAGCCATTGCTTTTGACTGAGTTATACTTTCTTTTAATAAATAGTAAACTGAAAGCTAAAGTGCTTTTTCTAATACTGTATTTTCTTAAAATTAATTATTCCCCTCAAAAAAGGCAGGCTATAAAAGATTACTTTTCTTCACTGATTTCTAGAAAATGCCTATTAATAACTTGTTCTCAAATATTTGGAAATGCAAAATTGTGAGGATATGTTAAAATAAGGAGTTCTGGTAGCATAGAACCGAAGGCATTTGAATGCTAACCACAAGGCTGGCAGTTCAAAGCCACCAACCACTCCTCGGAAGGAGGGTTGGGCAATCTAAAAAATAGAGTTTTATTTAGTATTTATTAAACAACTTGAATATTTTAATCATGACATAAGATATACTTTCATTCTGGTGTACATAGATAGGGTTGCTATAAGTCAAAACTAACTTAACGGCATCTAACAACAACATCTAATATTAACTACCTTTTCAACTTGAATGGAATAGCATTTTCTTTTGTTATAAAGGAGCATAGTCAAAGCAATAAATCAAAGTTGACATTTTAATATTCAATTGTTTGTTCCAATTTCTATTTGTTCTTTATTGGGGTAACTTTAATTCAAGTAAACACCAGCTAAATTCTGATTATAACCTCATTGATTTGAAAAGAATTTCAATTTTCCCAATAATAAATGAAAATCAATTTTTGATAGAAGCTAATGCTTTCATAATAGCTTTAAAATAGCTGAACCACTAAGGCTAGAGAATACCCTCAATTTGGAATTGAATAGGATAGTACTTCTCTCTCAGTATTAGGAAATATGTGAAAAGTTTTATCAAACTGGAGGATAGGAGAAGGAGAAATGCAATTGAAGGGAAATGGATGGTTTGAATTATATAAATAATATCAGAAAAGTGAAATATGACTAATATCAATAAAAGATAAAGTTCCAAGGATTATAAAGAATGAGAAATGAGAAACTATTTCACAAATACACTCTTTTCTCCTTGTTTTCAATTGCAAAGATCTCTTTGCCCTTAATCCGTTTTCCCTCCCCTCCTGTGAAACTAAGTATAGATTTTACTTTCTGGAGGACACATCTAGGTGTAACCTAGCCATGCTATAGATTGTGTTATTGTTGTTGTTAGGTGCCATCAAGTTGGTTCTGATTCATAGAGAATTTATGTAAAACAGAATGAAACACTGCTTGGTCCTATGTCATCCTCAAAATTTTTGCTATCCTTGAGCCCTTTGTTGAAGCCTCTGTGTCAGTCCATTTTGTTAAGGGTCTTCCTTTTTCTCCCTTACCCTCTACTTTACAAAGCAAGATGTCTTCAGGGACTGTCTTTCCTGACAATATGATCAAAGTGCAAGAAGTGAAGTCTCACCATCCTTGGTTCTAAGGAGCATTCGGTTGTACTTCATCCAAGGCAGATTTATTTGTTCTTCTGACAGTCCATGGTACATTTAATATTCTTCACCAACTGCAATTCAAGTGCATTGATCTTCCTTATTGTCCACTTTTCACATGCATATAAGACAATTGAAAATACCATGGCTTGGGGCAGTCTTACTTTGGGCATCAACTTGATATCTTGCTCTTTAACACTTTAAAGAGGATTTTTGCAGCAGATTTTCCCAGTGAAATACAACGTGTAATTTCTTCACTGCTGTTTCCTAGGGTGTTGATTGTGGATCCAAGTAAAATGAAATCCTTGACAACCTCAATCTTTTCTCCATCTATTGTGATGTTACTTATTGGTCCAGTTGTGAGGATTTTTGTTTTCTTTATGTTGAGGTGTAATCCATACTGAAAACTGTAGTCTTTGATCTTTGTCAGTAAGTCCTTCAAGTCATCTTCACTTTCAGCAAGCAAAGTTTTGTCACGTGCATATCTCAGGTTATTAACGAGTCTTCCTCCAATCTTGATACCATATTCTTCTTCATACAGTCCAGCTTTTCACATTATTTGCTCAGCAGCCATATTGAAAAAGTATGGTAAAAGGATACAACCCTGATGCACACCTTTCCTGATCTAAGACCATGGAGTATCTCCTTGTTCTGTTCAAATATCTGCTTTTTGGTCTATATACTCATGAGTACAATTAAATGTTCTAGAATTCCCATTTTTTTCAATATTATCAAAAATTTGTATGATTCACACAGTCGAATGTCTTTGGATAGTCAATAAAACACAGGTGTCATCTTTCTAGTATCCTCTGATTTCAGCCAAGGTCCATGTAACATCAGCAATGATATCCTTTGTTCCATGTTCTCTTCTAAATCCAGCTAAAATTTTGGGCAGTTCCCTGTCTGTGTACTACTGCAATCATTTTTGGATTATTTAATACAAAATTTTACTTGCAATAAATATAATGATATCATTCAATAATTTTTGTACTTCGTTGGATCATCTTTCTTTAGGATAGGCACAAATATGGATCTCGTCCAGTCAGTTGGCCAGATATCTGTCTTCCGAATTTCTTCTCATAGATGACTATGCATTTCCTGTGTTGCATCCATTTGTTGAAACATCTCAATGGGTATCTTCTCAGTTCCTGGAGCCTTGTTTTTCACCAATGGCTTTAGTGCAACTTGGACTTCTTCCTTCAATTCCATTGTTCTTGATCGTATGCTACCTTCTGAAATGGTTGAATGTTGACCAATTATTTTTGGTACAGTGTGCCTGTGCATGTTTTTCCACTTTCCTTTGATGCTTTCTGCATCATTCAATATTTTGCCCATAGAATCCTTCTATATTGCAACTCAAGGCTTGAATTTTTTCTTCAATCCTTTCAGCTTGAGAAATGCTGACCATTTTCTTGCCTTTTAGTTTTCTAAGTCCATTTTTTTTGCACATTTCATTACAATCCTTTACTTTGTCTTCTGGAGCCAACTTTTGAAATCTGTTCAGCTCTTTTACTTAATGATTTTTTCCTTTCACTTTAGCTACTCTATGTTAAATAGCAAGTTTCAGAGTCTCTTGTGATATCAATTTTGGTCTTTTCTTCCTTTCTTGTTTTTAAATGACCTTTTCCTTTCTTCATGTATAATGTCCTTGATGTCATCCCACAACTTATCTGGTCTTTGGCCATTGATGTTCAACGCATGAAATATATTTTTCAAGTGGTCTCTAAATTCAGCTGGAATATAATCAAGTCCATGTTTTTGCTCTTGTGGACTTGTAAGTTTCTTCAGCTCAATGTAAACTTGCAAATGAGTAATTTATGGTCTCTTCCATAGTCAGCCCTTGACCTTGTTCTGACTGATGATATTGAGCTTTTCCATCACCTCTTTCCACTGATGTAGTCCATTTGATTCCTGAGTATTCCCATTGGTGAGGTCCATATATACCATCACTGTTTAAATTTTATTTGTAATGAATAAGTCATTGGTCTTGCAAAATTTTATCATGCAATCTCTGGCATCGTTTCTATCACCAAGGCTTCCAACTACAGATCCTTCTTCTTCCAACTTTGTTGTTCCAATCACCAGCAATTATCAATGCATCTTGATTGCATGTTTGATCAATTTTAGACTGCAGAAGTTGGTAAAGCTCTTCAATTTCTTCATCTTTGGTTTTAGTGGTTGGTGCATAAATTTTAACAATAGTCATATTAACTGGTCTTTCTTGTAGACATAAGGAATATTATCCTATTATTGACAGCATTGTACTTCAGGATAGATCTTGAAATGTTCTTTTTGATGATGAATGTGATGCCATTCTTCTTCAATATTTTATTCCCAACAGAGTATACTGTGTCACTGTCTTATTCAAAATGGCTAATCCCAGGCCATTTCATCTCACTGATGTCTAGGATACTGATCTTTATGTATTCCATTTCATTTTTTATGACTTCTAATTTTCCTAGATTCATACTTCATATACTCCCTTTTTCTATTATTAATGGATGTTGCAGCTGTTTATTCTAATGTAGAGTTGTGCTACTTCAGCAAATGGAGGGACCAAAAGCTTTACTCCATTTACATAATTCAGGTTAACTCTGCTTTGAGGAGGCAGCTCTTCCTGAGGTGTATTTTGAGTGCCTTTGTACCTGAGAGGCTCATCTTCTGGCACTCTATCAGAGAGGTTTAGTGCTATTCATAAGGTTTTCTGTGTCCAGTTTTTTTTCAGAAGTAGACCTCTATGTCCTTCTTCCTAGTAGTCTTAGTGTGAAAGCTCTAGTGAAACCTGACCACTGTGGTTGACCCTGCTGGTATTTGAAATTCTGGTGGCATAGCTTCCAGCAGTACAGTGACATGCAAGTCACCACAATATGACAAATTAACAGATGAGTGGTGGTGCTATAGATTAGAGTATACTAAATTGCATTTTTGTGGGCTAAGAAATAGACATATATTGGCAATTATATATGACTCAATGTACAGTCATGCCTTTACTTTATGTACCATCATGGTGGGTACATAGACATCTTACAATTAAGGAAAATGAGGTTCAGTAGATAATGTCATTTATTAGTGGTGAGGCTAGAATTTTAACCTTGACATGTCTAACTTCAAGGCTTTTGCTATTTTTATTTCACTCATGAATGAATATTTGTTAAATGGAATATGTATATGTTCTATATACATCATGAATAATGCCATAACAGCAGGGTGCTCAGTAATAAATAGATGAACAAGTGAATGAATATATGCTCAACAGTATCCCAACTGAGCATCTGTTTACTTTTCCACTGTTGATTATTAAAGTAAGTAAAAAAATATAAGGCATTATATGAAGAGGCAAAGAGGTATGTTTCCTACTTCATATTTGATGTATTTTAAAAGTAACATTTAAAGAATTTTGAGCACTTTTAAATTGATCTGTTTTTGTTTTCACAGTTCAGTTTACAAATCATTTAACTCTATTAATTACCTCCTGGTGAACTGCTTTGGTATAAGGCAGATTTGCCACTCTAAATGTTAGAGAGGTCTCATTATAACAGTTCAACACATCATACAGCTCCTCAGTACAGTTCTTTTAAAAGAACATAAAATGGCCAGTGTTTTAATTTTTCAAGGGAAGTTTAAAAAAAAAAAGATTTGAAAAAACAACCTGTAGATGATGGTCTTTAAACCTAAATTGAATACCTCCTTCTGTGGTAAAAGTAAATTTAGGTCAAAATTACCCACAAAATTACTAGGTATAGTCTCTTTAAAAACCAGATACAGTGGCTGTAAATGTAAGTCATAGACTTCCTGCTTCCCTTTCTGGCCAGATTAAAGAGGACATTTCAACTTTAACTCTCAGCCAAGCTGATTAGGGTGAGAGAATTCATGTTACTTTAAAATCATCATCAGCTAGGAACTGGAAACTGAGAAGAATTACTCTGAACAGGAACTATATTAAGACTTGTGAAAAAGATATATCTACTATCGTGTCTAATGCCCTGGCATTTGTTTTCCAAGGGTCCACCTGGCCCAGCAGGTATCCCTGGTCCAGCAGGAAAGAGAGGTCCAAGGGTGAGTAGATGGGCTCCATTTCCAATTTGCTATAAGAATTAGTAACTTTCCAAATGTTTTTACTAGTAATGTACAGTATGTACTTGCTTTGAAAAGCTGCCTATATCTTCAAAAACTTAGGAACACATGCAGCCTTTTTTATTTGAGTATGAACAGGCAGCCAAAATATTCTCTGTGAACATGCTCAAGAAAAAATCATGAAATTTGTAGATAAGTGACTGTTCTTGTGCTACTTGTAACATGCTTAGTTATAAAAGTGTCGTCATATGTAGTTGATAGTCCAAGGTGAGGTTTGTTTGTTTGGGGAATGAAGAGGAGTGGGCTGTCTTAAAATAGTGCATTCCTGGATTACATAGTGGAAAATGCTAGAGCTATTGACCAGAAAAAGAAAAAAAAACTGCCCTGAGGAAAAAAAGCTGCCTTAAGTTTCAGCAGTAGTTTCTCATATTACATGGGTTTAACAAGTAATTTCCTACTGTGTTAGAAGGAGATTATTTGAAACTTAAAAAAAAAAAAAAAAATGTGGATTTTTACTGACAGAAAGTGGTTCTTTCTTCAATGAGCTGGAAGAATAGTGATTATGTGTCACAAAGACAAATTCAAATATCATTTCTATAATTCACTAATCCACTTTCTTTTCATCCTGATTTTTGTCATAAAAGAGTATTTTAAATAAAATAAAATCACTCTAAAATATTACTTTAAATTTTTCAAATTGACATCAAACTGTTGCCCATATTAGGCTCAAGATAAATTCTCACTAGGCCCTAGTTATTGTCTAACATTTCTTTTATTTCTCTATAGCTGATGGCCTATCACATTCCTCACACAGTCTCTTCTAAACCTTGCCCATTCTCTTCTAGCCCTTCAGTTCGGATCCTACTTTTCTGAGGGACTGATAATACCTTTGCATAAATTCCATTCCCTCTCCACTGCTAAGGCTGCTCTTCTCCCATAGCATGACCTTTAGGTTCTGACTGTCCATGAGGTCTCACAGCTCAGCAATCTCCTTCCCTGATTTCCATCTCATTTGGTGTAGGGGTTAAAGCATTTCACTGCTAACCAAAACATTGGTGTTTCAAGCCCATCAGTCATTTCATGGGAGAAGATAAGGCAGTCTCCTTGCATAAAGATTTATAGCCTTGGAAATGTTAATGAAGCAGTTCTACTCTGTCCTGTAGGGTCACTATGAGTCAGAATCAACTCCATGACAGGGTTTTTTTTAATTATTATTATTATTATTCTTTTTTCTTTCTGTGCATTTGCCCAATCTTTTTTCCCCTTAAGGAACTGTATTCTTAACTTCATTTGTGTTTCTAATTTCCTCTACTTCAATTCATTATCTAACTAAAGACTTTCAACTTTATTTATATTTTTCTTCTTAGGTTTGTTGGATACAAACAAGTTACCCTTTGTAAAAAAATCTTAAACTTTCATTGATACAATTTTTTCTTTACTTTCTTGGCTCACTCTTACACTACTGTGTGTTGTGAAATAAAAGTTAATATCTATTCTCCTTAAAGGAGTGAGGGTGGTGCAGCGGTTTAAGCATACAGCTGCTAACTAAAAGGTGAATGGTTTGAACTCACTAGCCATTCTGAGGGAGAAAGATGTGTTTCTGTAAAGATTTACAGCCTTGGAAGCTCTACGGGACAATTCTACTCTGTTCTAGAAGGTCACTGTGAGTCAGAGTCAACTTGCCGACAATGGGCAATTTAAGGATAATGTCCTTAAATCTACAGCAACAATTCATTCACTAATGCCCATGATTTTTGCTGTCTACATTATAAAAAAACATTTTTTGAAGTTTACTAATTACATATGTCATGAAATCTAATTTTTTGTCCTTAATTTTAATCTTGCTAGATATGCCTTCAACATTTGCATTATTGACCATACCTATCTTTAGAAATAAGAAATGTAAAACATTAACAGTACATAATAGGTTCAGTAAATAGAAACAATCATTAAATTCTGATTGTATAATTTACTAGTAAAGTGAAGTAAAATTGGCAAACATTCATTGAATGGCTGATATGTGGTATGTGCTACACTAGTAACATAAGAATCAGTCTCTTTTCAAGGAATTTATAATCTTAGAAATAAACAGTACATATCATTAAATAGTCTAATAGCAACAAAATATTTAAATAACAGATTAGAACAGTATAAGAAATATCTCAAGGCCATATGTGATTAATTGGCAAATGAATTTTACCTCCAGTAATCTCTACAGAAAGGTGCCCTAGTGGTTTAGTGGCTAAGCACTTGCCTGTTAAGTGAAAGGTTGATGGTTTGAACCCACCAGCCACTCTATGAAAGAAAAATGTGTCGGTCTGCTTCTTTAAAGATTTCATAGCCTAGGAAACCCTTTGAGGCAGTTGTACTCTATCTTATTGGGTTACTAAGAGTTAGAATTGACTTATCTGCAACAGGTTTTTAATTTCTACAGAAGTTAGTAGGAGAGAGAAATCACTTCATGATAGTGTGTCAAGGATTTAAAAATAAAGTAGGATTCTGAGTTGAGTCTGGAAGAATGATTTAGATAGTTGTGGCACAAATGGTTAAGAGCTTGGCTGCTAACTTAAAGGATGGTGGTTCAAATCCACCCAGAGGTACCTTGGAAGAAAAGCCTGGCAGTCTACTTCTGAAAAATCAGCCATTGAAAACAAATGCACATGGAGTCACCACAAGTTGGAATAGTTTTGATAGCAACTGGTTTAGTTTTGGTTTATAAAGGTAAGTATAGTATGTTTTTAAGGCATACAGAATAGCATAAGCAAAAATTCAAGAGCAGAAGGAATAATACATGTTTAGGGGAGAGTAACTAAACAATTTTACTTTGTTATTTTTAGGCTTCTTACTCTATACACCTTTCAAAAGTAACATTAAACAATACGCTGTTGCTAGAGATAGTGGTGGTGAAGAGGAGAAGTAAATACCTTAAAGGCAGTGTTTTGAAGCAAAGGATGAAAGCTACAATTCTCTTCTATAATTAGTCTAGCTATCTGTTCCAATACTGAAACATCCAAGATCTCAGAAAAGATAGAGAACTTTGTAAAAATAAGGTGATTTTAATGAAATAATATTATATAATATTTAATAATATATCTATCTGTTATTTGCATTGAAATGTATTCTGAGAATAATTGGACTTCTTTACTATTTTCAGGGCATACCAGGGCCATATGGAAATCCTGGGTTACCTGGACTACCAGGTCCAAAGGTGAGTAATTACTAATGAATATCACATGACTTTCCTGACATTAAAAAGAAGGTCCTTGACAACAGCAAAGGAGCTCTGTGCCTAAGGCATTTGACTGCTAACAAGAAGGTTGGCAGTTCCAACCCACCAGCCATTCCACAGAAGGAAGACTGGGCATTTTACTTCAGTAAAGATTTACTGCCTCAGAAACCCAAAGGGGGCTGCTATGAGTTGGAATTAACTCGATGGCAGTGAGTTTGAGTTTTTTTGACAACAGCAACTCAGATTTGATAGGAATCTCAGAGAACAGTGAGTTTATGTTAACGGAGAAGGAACAACTCAGAATAGGAGGGTGAGACTGGTTGTACAACTCAAGAATGTAATCATTATCTCTGAAATATACATGTAGAAGCTATTGAATTGGTTATGTTTTGCTGTGCATATTATCAACAATAAAAACAAAATAAATAATTTTTTTTAAAATAGAAGATCCTTAACTTTTAAGGCTAATCTCTGGGTACTGAGGATCTCTATCGTCTCTAGATGGTCCTGGGTGGTGCAAACTATTTGTGCTTGACTAGAAACCTAAAGATTGAGAGTTTGAATACATGCAGCAGGACTGAAGAAGAAAGTTCTGGAAATTTACTTTTATAAAGATTACAGCCGAGAAAACCCTACAGAGCAGTACTACTCTGTAACATGTGGGTATGCTATGAGTTTACTTGATTTGACCTGAACAGCTTTGGGTTGTTATTCTTTAAAGCTTTATTTGGGAAATTTATTTAGTTTGGTGAAAGTATAAAACAGCTATAAAGGCCCAGCTCATATTTCTCCACAGAGCTGAAGTTATTTGCTTTATCCCCCTACTAACAGACACATTTCTACAACACCAAGGAAGATGGAAGAAAAGAGAAGGGAATATTTCTTTTCAAGAACACATTTGCTGTTTGGATATAATTTTGAGTATTTGTAACTCTTTACCAATACAATGTTTTATGAACTCATATATGAGGGAAGAAAAAAACCCCAGAAAAACCTACATTCATTTTGCAACCCAAAAAGTAGACTTCTTAGAGGCTGAATATTATCAGTTAATCTTTAATTCATGTTTGATTTAACAATTTGGTAATGGTATCTAGATAGCCAACAGTGACTATAATTTGTTTTAACTGCACATTATTTGTGGAGGACATTAGTTTTTTGACAGGTGATAAAGATGACCTCTATAGGACATTATGCTGAGTGAAATAAGTCGATCACAGAAGGACAAATATTGTATTAGTCCATTATTGTAAAAAGTCAAGGAAAGGCTTATATATGGAAGGAAATTTTCTTTGTTGGTTACCAGGGCTAGGAGGGGAGGTGATGGAACACAGCTAGATAGGTAGAGACAAGTATTAATCTGGGTGAAAAGAAGGGCAATGCACCAAATGTGAGTGATCAATGCAGTAGCATTGAGGAAGAGGAAGATGTAGAGAGGTGCATGGGAGATACAAACAATAAACATGAACACTTTTGCACATACAGTACTGTGTTGTCAGTGATGGCAAACACTGATATATGGGTGGATAGATGGGTGGACAGGCTGAATTATTAAATATGTCTATGAAAGGGGGAGTGTGCCCATGACCATGTATAGGGTTGGCAGACATTGTTTCTACAAGTGTATTTGTAGGTTTTGTAAGAATGTCCAGGTACATAGTAGAGCTGACTGGGGACAAAGTTGTAGTCACTTCTTAGCCACAGCCAGCTACCTGGAGGGAGTAAATAGTTGGACCTGTGGGCCCAGGACTATGGTCACAGGGGACAGAAAGCTCAAATGGCATAACATACTACACAAAAACATTGTTCCACATCCTGCTTTGATGAGTAGTGACTGGGATCTTAAAAGCTTGCAAGCAGCCATCTAGATGCAATGATAGGTCCCTCCTCATCCAGAGCAAAGAAGAATGAAGAAAGCCAAAGATGTATGGAAACAATTAGTCCAAGCAACTAGTATACCATGTGTTCCTCAGCCTATATGAGTATGAGACCAGAAGAACTAGATGGTGCCCAGTTACCACTGTCAACCACTCACAGGGGGATCTATGTAGGAGATCCTGGATAGATCAATGTGGAACAAAACTCAAAATCCAAAATCATTTAAAAAAAAAAAAGGGACCAGGTTTGCTAGTCTGATAGAGCCTGATGGAACCCCTGAGACTATGGCCCCGAGCTGCCTTTCAGGTCTGGAATTGAACCTGCTCCTCTGGCTTATAGCCAAACAAAGATAGGCATATGAGCTGAACATTTATATTAGGTAGATACACTCCTTGGAGAGAACAATCATGGGAGAATAGAATGGCTATATATGCACAGGGAGACAGCTCAGGGGTGAGGGTGTGGGCAGGAGTGAATGGGAGGGAAGAACACAGTGAAGAGGTAACTATGAGGAGGAAGTGGGAAGAGAGCTGGCGCATTGTGGGAAATTGCAGTCAGTGTCATGAGACAAAGTGTATATAAACTGCTATATGGAAAATGAATTTGGTTGGACATAGGGAGGGGATTCATAATGGAGTCTCATCAGTGATCATCACACTGTTTCCCTCAAGCATCTAAGTGCTTGAAAAACTAGGTACAGCAGTTTGAATCAGGGATTCTGGTGCTCTGAATAGCTCACTGAGTCAGAGTGCACCAAACTCAGAGGAGTAGAATTAGAAAGAAGAAAGGGACAGCCAGGAAAAAGTAACAAGATCAGAAGATCTATCCTCCAGAGCACCGACAGGTAGCTGAGAAAGGCCATCAGAGACTTCCCTGGGGGATAGCCAACCAGCAGGTGAGAAAGGCCATCTGAGACCTCCCTGGGTTAAGGAGGAAGACACACTACACCAGTATACCAGCGGCCACACCAGCATATCAGCAATCACCCCAAGGATCTACCTTCAGCGCCTGATTTTATTGGTAACTTGGGTTGGCTAGGTGCAAATGGGCATGTCCAGCACCAGTGAAACCTGAGTAGAGAGTCCATTGGTGCTGTAGGAGGGTGGGCCCAGGGAGGTGCCCCTGTAGTGGGTCACTGACCAGGCTTGGGTCACCTTAGTGGCACTGAGAGGCCTGGGCTTGACTTTATCAGTGATATTGGGACCAGAGATTACTAGCAGGCACTCTCTTGATTCCCGTGCCACTGAAACTGAGCATATCTTTGGCTCTGTGGGTGAGAAGACCCACAGGGGAGCTCCCATGGCAGATTGCAGTCTGGGCCGGTTGGGCTGGTGCCACGGGCAGGTGGGCCCAGGGAGAAGAGCCCCTGTGACAAATCACAGAGCTGGGCAGTTGTTTTGGTTTGGTTTTTTGGCTCTGAGGGGCCTCAGGAGTGGAGTTTTTGCTTGTGTCTGAGCCTGGTGGAAGGTGGCAACCCCTAACAACTGGAGTCTTTGCTGAAATTGAGCTGCAGGCCTGTGAATAACAGTACAACATTATCATTAGCAGCCTGCCCAAAGCCCTAGAAACTGCCCCTACCAACAGGGAACTTCTCTTCTCCCGATCTTCTGCTCCCACCTTCTCCACCAATAACTTCACTCATTCAGTAGAAGAAACCACATTCAGCCACCATAATACCTCCCAGTTTGAACTCTAAACCCTCTTTATGGCAATCAGAAACATATATCCACATTCCACACAGTGATTCCACCATCACAAAGAAAACTGCAGAGCAACCCAGCATACATGAATTAATAACTAAAAAACCAAAATACACCAGCTTCACCTTTGCAAAATATTAAACCATAAAACCAAGACAAAATAACCCAATACATACCAATAGTTAAAGACAACCTCAAAATATTTAGGAAACAACAGGCAACCTCAAATCAATCAAACAAACAACAACAACAACAAACAGGACAAGACATTAGAAGCAAAACCACAAACAAAGATCTCATTAAAAATGGAGAAAGAGGAGGCGAAGAATTATCTGAGAAGGAATTTAGAAGATATGTTTATAGAGTTTACAAGTCTAAGGAAACCTCAAACAGAAACAAGGAGAACACAGACAGTTCCCTGGAAGAACTCAGGAAAATTATTCAAGAACAAAATAACAAGATTAATGCACAATCAGAACTCATACAAAAACAGCAGTTAGAAATCCAGAAGATGAATATCAAAATTACAGAATTATACAACACAGTAGAAGTACAAAAGAGGAGGTTAGAACTGGCTGAAGAACACATATCTCAAATAGAAGACAAATCCCTGTACACCAGGCTGTATGAAGAAAATTCAGAACAAAGATTTAAGAGAAATGAAGAGAACCTAAGAATTATATGGGATGACATGAGAAGAAACAACATACGACTCATTAGAATTCCAGAACAAGAAGGAAAAAAAACACCAAGAAAATTATGGAAGACCTGCTAACAGAAAACTTTCATATCATGAAAGAAGAAAAGATATATGTCCAAGAAGATCATAGAACCCCACAAAAGATAGATCCCAAGAGAAAAACACCAAGGCATATTATAATCAAACTCTCCCAAACCAAAGACAAAGAAAAAAATTTGAGAGCTGCCCAGGACAAAAGAAATCTTACTTATAATAATTAAACAATTAGGCTGAGCTCCAATTACTCAGCAGAAACTATGCAGGCCAGAAGGCAATGAGACAGCATATATAAAACACTGAAGGAAAAGAACTTCCACCCAAGAATTCTATATCCAGCCAAATTTTCCATCAAATATGAGGGTGAAATCAAGGCATTCTCATACAAACAAAAATTAAAGGATTTTGTGAAAACCAGACCAACCCTACAAGAAATGCTTAAGGAAGTCCTTCCAATAAAGAACCCACAACAGAGATCAAGAAAACCAGGATACGTGGCATCAACATTTAAATGAAATCAGAAACAGAAACTCCAAGTAAGACCATAAAACATTGTACTCTAAATACCAAGGAAATCAATAAGCACAGAACAACAGCAACTAACTTATTAGAGGGAATAAAATTCTAGGTACAAACTTCCAAATGGAGAGAAGAACAGGACAATGTCTTCACAGTACACACTGTTCTAAAAATGCAGAGACAAGAATATACTCCAAGGTAACCACAGAGAAAATTAACAATACCCCTAAGCAAATCCAGAAGGAAGGAAAGCATATGGGTTTAATAAGCACAAAACCAATAATAAAGAAGAAAAGGGAGAAAGCATTAGCC
>NW_006921739.1:3231605-3261738 GCF_000298275.1 Orycteropus afer afer | reverse complement strand
CATAAATGGAAGAACCTACCTTGTTCATGGATAGGTAGACTGAATATTGTGGAAATGTCAATACTACCTAAAGTAATTTACACATTTAACACAATCCCAATCCAGATTCCAACAAAATTTTTTTAGGACATGGAAAAACCAATTACTAATTTCATATGGAAAGGAAAGAGACCTCGGATAAGCAGAGCACTTCTCAAGAAGAAAAACAAAGTGGGAGTTCTCATACTCCCAGATCTTAAGAACTACTGTACAGCCACAGTAGTCAAAACAGCATGGTAATGATAAAATGACAGACAGATAGACCAATGGAACAGAATTGAAAGTCCAGATATAGACTCATCCATCTATGGACCACTGATCTTTGACAAAGGCCCCAAACCCATTAAATGGGGAAGAGACAGCCTCTTTAACAAATGGTGCTGGCAAAACTGGAAATCCATCTACAGAAAAATGAAACAAGACCCATACCTCACCCCATGCACAAAAACAAACTCAAACTGGATCAACGACTTAAATATAAAACCCAAACTATAAAATTCATTAAAGATAAAATAGGGACAAATCTGGGAGCCCTAATATATGGCATAAATAGACTATCAAGCATAACCCAGAATGTGCAGGAGATAGAAAAGAAGCTAGATGACTGGGACCTTTAAAAATTAAATATTTCTGCACATTGAAAGACTTCATCAAAAGGATAAAGAGAACCTACAGATTGGGAGAAAATTTTTGCCTATGACATATCTGATAAAGGACTTATCTCCAAAATCTATAGAAAACGTCAACACCTCAACACCAAAAAGACAAATAACCCAATTCACAAATAGGCAAAACACTTGAACAGATACTTCACCAAAGATATACAGGCAGCCAACAAACACATGAGAAGTTGCTCACAATCATTAATCATCAGAGAGATGCAAATCAAAACAACAATGAGATATCATCTCACCCCAACAATAATAGCAAAGTTCAATAGGTCAGAAAATAAAAAATGCTGGCAAGATTGTGAAGATATTGGAATTCTTGTGCACTACTGATGAGATTATAAACTGGTACAACCATTGTGGGATGTGGTATGGCATTTCCTTAAAAAACTGAAAATAGTACCATTTGACCCAGCAATTCCATTACTAGGAATATATCCTAAAGAGGTGAGAGATAGCGCACGGACAGACATGTGCAACTATACAGCACAATTCACCATAGCAAAGAGGTGGAAACAACCTAAATGCCCATCAACTGATAAGTGGTTAACCAAATAATGGTACATGCACACAATGGAATACTATGCTACATTAAAGAACAATGACGGATATACGCTAATCATCGCACAACATGGATGAACCTGGAGGACATTATACTGAGTGAAATAAGTCAGTTACAGAAAGACAAGAACTGTATGAGCCCATTACTGTAAAAAGACAAAGAAGGGTTTGCTTGGGAAAGGGAACTCACTTTGTAGGTTACTGGGATAGGGAGGGAATGGGAAGGATTAATTTCGGGCTAGTTGGGGCCCACACACTGATGCGGGTAGGGGGAGGGATATACGGAAAGGATCTGTGAGCCCCCGTGGTAACATTAGGAAATGGGAGGACACTGAATTGTGTACATAAGAGATAGACAACAGATGCTAATACCAAGCAATGTGTCCACAATACTGCATTGCCATTAACACCAAACACCAGGTTATAGGTAAACACATAAATACCTGAGACGATCAGATGGGGGACATTGAACAGAAGTATACTCTAGACCAAGGATAGATTGAGCTGAGGCTAATCTTGCACAGACACCAGTGACACAAAATACCTGCAATCCTTACAGAAACAATAGAAGACAGACAGAGTAATCCCTCACAGACATCCAGACATTATGGGAGAGAGATCCAATAGATCCACCATCTCAGGACCATAGTATTAAGTGGCACCAGACTCAATTGGCACAACAAAATACATAAAAGACTTGTTCCGCATCTTACATTGGTGAGTAGCAACTGGGGTCTTAAAAGCTTTCAAGCGGCTATCTAAGATGCAGCTAATCGTCTCCTAGCATCAGAAACGAAGAAGAGTGCAAAAAACAAGGGCATTTGGAAACAATCAGCCCTAGGACATGATGGCCCTCGAGACCAGAGGAACTAGATGGTACCTGACTACCAATGCCAACCACTCAGGAAAGGATCAAATCTGGAGATCCTGGATAGAGTGGGACGAAAAATGAGTAACAAAATCCAAAAACTCAATAATGACGAGAATTACTGGTCAGATGAAATCTGGTGAGACCCCAAGTACTATGGCCCTGAGATCCATTCTGTGCCTGGAATAAAACATACTCCCAGGGTCTGGCTCTCAGCCCAATAGTTAACAAGATGTACACACAGACCACTCAACCCAGGATGATGCACTCACATACTCTATGGTAATACATTCCTTAGAGCAATAGCCCATGGGGCACCAGAGGACCAACATTCAAATTGAGGAAATGCAGGACAAACAGGAGTGCATAAATATAAAGGGCATAGGTGGAGGGTTACATGGTAGGAGGGGAAGAGACTGTGTTAGGGTTGGACATGGTAAATGGGGAGTGAAACTAAATGTACATGTAACGGTGAATGTAAAACAAGTTCTTAAACACATACACACACACACAAAAAGAAAGAAAATGAATGTGCTCTGTAAACTTTCACCCAAATCACAATAAAAATTACAAGAAAAAAATGACCTCTCTGTTTCAGTTGCATCATTTAATATTTGTGAGATATTGTTTTGTGAAACCAATTATCTAGGTTTGAACACACATTTCTAGAGTAATCAGTATTAACAGAACATTCAAGCTTTATGCTTTATAATCCTCTTATAATATTGATTCAAGACAATAGAATAAAATTGCAGATTCCTTACTCTTGAGATGAATGTTGACATCTAATCACAGAATTTATTTCCCTTTAGGGGAAAAAAAATTACCTTTAAATTAAGGGGCTAGGAAATAAATACAGTTTCACCTATTTTTCTTTTGTCACGTGTTGTTTCCCAAAAATGATATAGCTGCAACTATTGGCCTCTAAAGAAATTTTATTGCACAAGAAGTTATCCGTAGATTTCAAAAAGAAGTTACCCACATCTTTGGAGTGAGCAAATTAAGACAATTTCAAGTTGATTGCGGCAACTCACTAAACTCACTGCCATTGTGTCAGATCTGACTCATAGCAACCCCTCCTTGGGTTTCCGAGGCAGTATTACCATGGAAGATTGCCCAACCTTCCTTCCAGGGAGTGATTGGTGGGTTTGAACTGCTAGCCTTCCGATTCAGTCAAATGTCTTAGGCACTATATGCCACCAGAGCTCTCTACTGGGGCAAAAAAGTTCTAAATGAAATAGAAAATGCATTGTATTATGGAATTTTTATACAAACATATCGTTAGATGTTACCATCTATATTTTGGTAAATATGCTTTATTGTAAAAATTATTAAAATAAGTTAAATGAGATGTGGCAAATTAAAGCACCTAGCAGAATACTTCAGAAAATGTTATTTCCCTTTTCTTGGGGGACTACTTATGAGATAACTAGGACAAGTAGAAAAGTAATTGTTACTGAAAAGTGCCAGATTTATAGTTTATTAAATAAAACAAACATAGTCTTTTGGCTCCTATGAATAGGAGTTGCAGTGAAAAACTTCTAAATCCCTGGCAACATGGACTATGGAATTTATGGATGAAATAATCTTAAGCTATGGAATCTAAGTATCATTCTGAAGTTCCTCCACTATCAGTCACTTCTCTACATAGTTTTTGGGTTAAGTCTAGAATAAGAATATGTTTAGACTTAGATGATCTAGCACCTTTAAACTATTAAATCACTGAGAAGTTTGGATTGAAAATATTACCAACAGTGTCTTCTGTGATATTACAACAAAGAATTCATCCAGCCTGTCTGCTGTCTCCTAGAGTATATTTTCAGAATGTACAAACACAAAATTATTCCAATATTTTCTAGCTAACTGTATTGATTATCTATTGCTCTGTAATAAATTACCCCAACATTTAGTAGCTTAAAACAAGTATTTATTATCTCACAGTTTTTATGAGTTAGGATTTCAAGAACAACTTGACTGGGTGGTTTTAGGTTAGAGTGTCTCATGAGGCTGTAGTGAAAAATATCAGCTGGAGTTGCAAGCATTTAAAGGCTTGAGTAAGAGGCAAGAGAAGCCATTGCTGAGAAAACTCACTCATATTGCTGCTGGCAGGAAGGCTCCATTCATTGCAGCCTACTAGCAAGAGGCCTCAGTTCCCAACCTCATCTGGGCTTCTCCACAGGGCTGCCAAAATGCCTTTATGATATGAAAGCTGCCTTCCCCCAACGCATGTGATCTGGGAGAAAGAGCAAAGAGAAAGCCAGAGACTTTTTATAACCTAGTCTATGAAGTTGCACATCCTTAACTTCTCCTACATTCTATTAATTACACAATCAGTCCTATTCATTGTGGAAGGGGAATACACAGGATATGAATTCTAGGAAGGGGTTCTTGAAGACTATCTTTGAGGTTAGCTACCTATCAATTTTTCTCCTTCAAAGATATTTAAGAAAATTTAAAAACAGTTACTACTGAATGTAGATGTGAAAATCTTCAACAAAATCTTAGCCAGTAGACTCCAACAACATATCAAAAATATAATATATTGTGACCAAGTGGGATTCACACCACGTATGCAAGGATGGTTCACATTAGAAAAACAATCAATGTAAACCATCACATAAGCAAAATAAAGGAAAAGAACCACAAGATCATATCAATTGATGGAGAAAGGGCATTTGATAAAAACTAACCCTATTCTTGGTAAAAACTCTGAGAAAAACAGGAATAGAAGGGAAATGCCTCACCATAATAAAAGAAATACATGCAAAGATAACAGCCAACATTATTCTCAATTGAGAGAGACTCAAAGCATTCCCCTTGTGAATGGGATCCAGACAAGGATGCCCTCTATCACCACTTCTATTCAACATTATATTGGAAGTACTAGCCAGGGCAATAAGGCAAAAAAGGGAAATAAAAGGCATCCAAATTGGTAAAGAAGAAATAAAAGTATTCCTATTCACTGATGATAGATCCTATACATAGAACATCCAAGAGACTCAGCATAATAACAACTAGAAGTAATTGAAAGATTTAACATATTGGTAGGACACAAAATCAACACACAAAAATCAGTTGGACTCCTCTACATCAACAAAGAGCTCTTGGAAATAAGAAAATAAATACCATACACATTAGCTACTGAAAAGGTAAAATTCTTGGCAATAAATCTTACCAGGGACCCAAAAGACCTACATAAAGCAAACTAAAAACACTACTTCAAGAAACTGTAAGAGATCTACATAAATGGAAGAACATCCCATGCTCATGGATAGGAAGATTAAACATTGTAAAAATGTCAATAATACCCAAAACAATCTATATATTCAATACAATCCCAATCCAGACTCCATCAACATTCTTTAAGGACATGGGAAAACCAATTACTAATTTTCTATGGAAAATAAAAAGCCCTCGAATAAGCAAAGCACTATTGAAGAAGAACAAAGTAGGAGGTCTCACATTCCCTGATCTCAAAACCTACTGTACAGCCACACTAGTCAAAACAATCTGGTATTGGTGCAGTGACAGACACGTTGACCAGTGGAATGGAATTGAGAACCCAAAAATAGATTCATCCACCTACGGTCAGCTGGTCTTTGACAAAAGGCCAAAATGCATTAAATAGGGAAGCGATAGTTTCTTTCACAAATAATGCTGGCAAAACTGGATATCCATTTGAAGAAAAAATGAAACAAGAGACATCATCACACCACACACAAAAACTAACTCCAGATGGAGTTTATATGTAAAACCTAAAATTATAAAATTCATCAAAGAAAAAAATAGGAACAAACTTAGGGGCCCTAATGTATGGAATTAATAGATTATTAAACACAAGTAAACATGCACAAATAGTGGAAGACAAACTAGATGACCAGGACTTTCTAAAATTAATTTTTAAGCACATCAAAAAACTTCCCAAAGCAGTAAAAAGAGAACCCACAAATTGGGAAAAAATATTTGGCAACAACATGTCTGACAAAGGACTTATCCATAAAATTTATAGAAAACTCCATCACTTCAACATCAAAAAGACAAACAATCCAATTAAAAAATGGGCAGAATACACGAACACTTCACCAGAAGATACTCAGGTGACCAACAAACCCATGAAAAAATACTTGCCATCATTAATAATTAGAGATGCAAAACAAAACAATAATTAGATACCATTTCACCCCAGCACTAGTAGTAAAGTTCAACAAGATGGAAAATAACAAATTTTGGTGAGGATGTGGAGAGATTAGGACTTATACACTGCTGGTGGGACTATAAAATGATACAATCACTGTGGAAAAGGGTATGGCAATTCCTTTAAAAGTTTGAAATAGAAATACCATTTGATCTAGCAATCCTATTACTAGGTATATATCTGTTTTGGTTCTCTACTGCTGTTCTAACAGAAAGTACCACAGGTGGATGGCTTGAACAAACAGGAATTTGTTCTCTTACAATTAAGGAGGCTAGAGGTCTGAGTTCAAAGTGCCAGTTCTATGGGCTGAGTGAAGGCCCCTTGACCTCAGGCTTCAGTTGTCCTCTTGCTCCTGACAAGCTGGAGGCTTCTCTTAACTCAGGCAGCTGCTGGCTGCTGAGGCTGACAAACCCAAGGTTGACAAGTAAAGTAACACAGGCCCAGGATGATTAAGTAACATGACAGACCACTTGTTCAAGTCCATTAACAGTCCCAAGATTGACAGACAACCTGGCAGTCCATTGAGACAAAGACTCAGCCAAATGCAGGATCCAGATATGCCAAAAGCTAAAGACCTTTCTCAAAGAATCTTCTTATATACTAGAAGTAGACCACATCCCTGAGGCAGCTACTCAGCTGCTCAGAGTATGCTCAACCATGGAGTTGATTACCAGTCTCATCACAGAATAACCACATCCAGCTGCCCAGCCACTTAAAACCTGGCCCAGCCAAGCTGACATGTAACTTTACCACAATATCCTAAAGAAGTGAGAGCCAGGACATTAATAGATATTTGCACACCCATGTTCATTGCAGCACTATTCACAATAGCAAAAAGTTGGAAACAACCTAAGTGCCCATCAACAGAAGAACAGATAACTAAACTAAGTACATACACACAATAGAACACTATGAAACACTTAGGAATAATGTAGAATCCACAAAACATGTCATAATGTGGATGAATTTAGAGGACATTATGGTGAGTGAAATATGTCAATCACAGAAGGACAATATTTTATTAATCTACTATGGTAAAAAAGTCAAGGAAAAGTTTACATATGGAGGAAACTTTCTTTGTTGGTTACCAGTGATAGGAGGAGAAGGGAGGGAAAATTGCTAGATAGGTAAGAGACAAGTGTTGAGTTGGGTGAAGGGAAAGACAATATACCAAAAGCAAGTGACCAACACAATAACATTAAGTAAAAGGAAGACACAGAGAGGTGCACAAGAGGTGCAGACAACAAAGATAAACATTTTGACATACATAATACTGCATCTGAGTAATAACAAGCATTAATCAATGGATGGATACATAAGTAGACAGGCTAAATGGTCAGGTATGTCTAGGCAAAAGGGAATATACCCAAGACCATATATAAGGGTGGCAGATGATATTTCTACATATGTATTTGTATATGCTATAAAAATGTCCATATATATAATAGAGCTAAAAGGACAAACAAAGGAGTGCTGGTGGTGTGGTGGATAAGGCACTTGGCTGCTAACCAGAAGGCCAGAGGTTCAAACCCATCAGCTGCTCTGTGGAAGGAAGATAGGTTGATATACTTCTGTAAAGATTTACACCCTCAGAATCCCAGTGGGGGTCGCTATGGTTAGAATCTACTCAATGGGAGTGAGCTTGGTTTTGGCTTGAAAGGGACAAAGTTAGGATAACTTCTTAACCACAGCCAAACACCCTGAGGGAATGAGTCTCTGGGCCCACAGGCTTGGGAACATGGTTACAGAGGACATCAAGCTTAATTGGCATAACATATTACACAAAAACATTATTCTACATCCTAATTTGATGAGTAGTGACTGAGGCCTTAAAAGAGTAGAAGAGGCCATCTAAGATGCATCTAAGATGCAACAATTGGTGTCTCTTCATCTGGAATAAAGAGGAATGAAGAAAACCAAAGACCCATGGAAACAGTCCAAGGGACTAGCGGATCATGCGAACCTCAACCTACAAGATCCTGAGACCAGAAAAACTAGATGGTGCCAGACTCTCACTGTCAACCATTCAGAAAGGGATTAAAATAGGAGATCCAGGATAGAATGGAAGAAAAAATGTGGAATAAAACTCATCACCAAAAAAAAAAAAAAGGGAAAACTAAGCTCCAATAGAGACTGGTGAAACCCCCAAGACTGTGGCCTCTTGTCACCTTTCAGGCATATATGGGTAGGCATATAATGTGAACATTTACTCCAGCTAGGTACACTCCTTAGAACAATGAACGCTGGGAGATCAGAAGGGCAGTATATGCACAGAGAGATAGCTTAGAGGGCAGGAATGCATAGGAAAGAAAGACACAGGGAAAAAGAAATTACAGGGAGGGAATGGGAAGAGGGCTGTTACATTAGGGGATTGCAATCAATGTCATGAAACAAAATGTGTATGAACTGTTGCATGGAAAATGAATTTGCTCTGTAAACTTTCACCCAAATCATAGTAAATAAGCAGTTACTACTCTTGAAGTCCTCTGTAATTCCTTTAGAAAATTTTATTTTGTATCTGATCCACACCGGTTCTTTACTTTATTTGATCGGCATAAGTGTTTTTGAAAAATGCTTCTTCTCTCTTAGCAGTCATAGATCTGATCCTGTCAGTCATATAAGACTTTACAATTTCTTCATACCTCGTGCATTTTATTTTTAGCACCATTCACTCTAAACATCTATGAGGGCATGCAAACATATTTTACAGATTGTGAGAATATTCAAGTTCTATTTTGTAAAGAAACATTACTGATGAAGATTGATGATTACAGCCTTCAGTATGGATTATACCTCAACATAAAAAAAGCAAAACCTTCACAGCTGGAACAATATGCAACATCATGATAAACTATTGAAGTTTTTGAAATATTGAAGTTGTCAAAGATTTCATTTTACTTAGATCCACAATCAGTGTTCATGGAAGAAGCAGTTAAGAAATTAAACGAAAAAATGTAAGAAAGAAACTAAACAATATAGTGCATTGGGCAAATTTGCTGCAAAAGACCTCTTTAAAATATTAAAAACCAAAGATATCACTTTAAGGATTAAGATGTGCCTGACCCAAGCCATAGTATTTGCAATTGCCTCATATGCACATGGAAGCTGGATAATGAAAGTCCAGAGAAGAATTGATGCATTTGAATTATGGTGTTGGTGAACTATACTGAATATACAATGCACTGCCAGAAGAATAAACAAATATGTCTTAGAAGAAATACAGCCAGAATGCTTCCTAGAAGCGAGGACAGCAAGACTTCATCTCATGTACTTTGGACATGTTACCAGGAGAGACCAGGTCCTGGAGAAAGACATTGTGCTTGGTGAAGTAGAAGGTCAGTGAAAAAAAGAGGAAAGCCGTGGCTGCCATAGTGAGCTCAAACACAGCCATGATTATGAGCATGGTTCTGGATGAGGCAGTGTTTCATTCTGCTGTACATAGGGTTGCTGTGAGTCCAAAACCAACTTAATGGCACCTAACAACAACAGCAAACAATTTTGCATATTTTCTATTATTTTCCTACCACAGAATATTATTGTTCATAAATTAGGACTTCTTATTAGTTTTCAATTCTACTATCTTTTACTTGACTTAGATTTTGAGTGGAAGTTATCACAGAATCTTGAGGCAACATTGGCTAATATTGTTTAGTGTGTAATTATTCTGATTGATATAGTCATTAAAATTGAAGCTTCAGTGCATGGTATTCTTTTAAGATGAAAAATACTTTAAGGGTAGCGTAGTGCCTAAGGCACTTGACTGCTAACCAGAAGGCTGGTAGTTCAAACCCACCAGCCACTCCTCGGAAGGAAGATGGGCAATTTACTTCCGTAGTGATCTGCCTTGGAAACCCAAGGAAGGGTCACTATGATTTGGGTCCGACTTGAGGGCACATAACAACAACAAGAAGCACAGAAATATTTTCCATTTATGAAGACACTTTGCTAAAACATTCTAGATTGACACAAATATGAATCCCTTTTATTTTCTGTTACACTTTTCAAATGAAATAAATATTTCTCACAAAGAACAAATAAGTAGTAGTCAACTCTGTTCAGGCAAAATAAATGATCACTTATATGTTTGTATTCCTCCGTAGAATGTTAGTTATTTGAGTGCACGGGCTGCATTTATTCATCTTTGCATTTGTTCCTAGCCCAGTGCCCAACATGTGCTCAATAAACTCTAAATAATAATAAATAAACATGTACTCAATAAACACTAAACTGACTGAATGAGCTGACTTACTAGTAATGAGGCACTGACATCATAAGGGAAAAAGAACTAACTTATTAAGCATCTAATATGTGCCAATTACTTGTGTTGTTTGGCATCTCATCCAGTTTCATCTCAATTAAGAGTACTATGAGGATAAGTTTTATTACTTTCTGCTTTGCATAATAGTAAACAAAGTCAGAGAGAAAAGTAATTACCCAAGGTAAAGCTTGTAATTGGCAGAGTTGGAATCAAAGTGGAATCTGCTTTACTCTTTCCTTTACACCAGGTTGTCTCATTCCACATAGTGAGGATTCTCTTATCAAACTCCAACTTCAAGAGTAAGAGTGGGAGTGCTATGACCTAACCTAATCTAAACGCTTTCTGAAAGTATTTAATAATGAAAAAACAAAACAAAACAGGTCTATCCCAAGGTTCCAGATTATCCTGTGGATACTGATAATAATATATAAACTCCATTAAGAGTGAAACTGGTTTCTAGTCCTTGAAAACTCTCTGTAAAATGTTAAATATTAAATAAAGTTAAATATTAAATAAAGTGGATATTTTGAATACACTTCAGATTCTGTTATCTTCCTTTGAAGCCCTTTGAAGACTGTTGTTTTTGGTTTCATAGGCAGTTAAATAACTGGCTCATCACCTTAAATTTCTACAAGTTTGGTTTTATATATTATTTTTAGGTTTGTTTCAGTTTTGCTCTTGTTTTTACTGGGAATTCATTAGTCCAACGACATAGCATTTACTTCTAAGTTACAGCTCTTCCTGAATTTGGTGGAAAGGTGTTTACCAAGGCATTTACTACATTGCTTTTAATTATTGTGGCTCATCCCTCAAATTATTTGCCCTGTGGAAGGCAGCAGCTAAATTTGTCCTCAGTTCTTCCAGTTTTTGCCTTCTGCTGAGCTCTTTGCAATTTTCTTCAAGCAAGCACATGACAGAATCAGCCAAAGATTGAAGAGAGTTTATATCCAGATTTTGGTGGCAGCTTTCTTCTTTCTAGGATTTTCTTCCTTAATTTCCATTTTAGCATTTTGGTAGTCCTGCATTCTATCCTCTGAAACCTTTAGCAAAAAGGTCAATGGTTTTCTGTTTGAATTCTATCTCTTCCATGCAGACTTGGGAAGAAAGAGGAACTGTATAAATGTGCGTAATGCCAAATCAGCTTCTGTTGGTTCAAAGGTTGAATCCTCTCTGGCGTGTCCTACTTTGGTTGCTTTCCTATGTATTCATATAGCTGTTTTGCATATATTTTTTTCCTGATGTTATGATTGCTATTTGAGGGAGGATTATTCTAACACGTTCTGCTGTTCCGCTATTGGAACCAGAACTCCCAAGACTTCGTTTTTTGGACAAACTCAATTTGAGATGACTTGATATACACATGGAGATATAAAAAGATATTGTTGTTGTTGTTATGTGCTGTCGAGTTGGACCCGACCCATAGCGACCCCTCTTTGGGTTTCCGAGGCAGTATCACTATGGAAGTAGATTGCCCTATCTTGCTTCCAAGGAGTGGCTGGTGGGTTTGAACTGCCAGTCTTCTGGTTAGTAGTCAAGTGCCTTAGGCACTACGCTACCAGAGCTCCCATAAAAAGATATATAGAGCTAAATTTTCAAAGAGATGCTATAGCTAGAAATATACATTTGAGTTATCAGTGTACATAATGAAATTTAAGATTGTGGATCTGATGATATCATTTAGGGATGAATGGAGATAGAGAAGTGTCCAAGGACTTAGTGTTGGAGCATTCCAAAGTTTAATAGATTAGGAAGAAAAAGAAGAATGAGAAAAGGAAACTAAGAATGAATAACCAGTGAGGAGTGATAGTGGTAAGAACAAAAGCCTGATTAGAGTGGGTTAAGATAATGGAAGAAAAGGAAGTATTCTAATACAGACAACTTTCTAAGACTTTCTGTGAAAGGAATAGAATAGTAGAAAGAGAAGGAGAATGTGAACTCAAGGGAAGTTGTTTACTTGATGATGGGAATTATTCTGGAGAGAAGTAAAAATAAAAATAATGTAGGAAAAACAGTGCACCAATGATGTCCTAGTAAGAGAGAATGATGGAGTTGGTCTTTTAATGAGTGAAGACAGCTATTTTAGAATAGATTTAGGTAAAACTTGTAAAAATTGAAAGCAAGATCATCATCTGAGAATGAAGAAAGAGAAATTATGAAATAATAATTTATGAAAATGGGAAGTAAATTTCATAAAGCAATTGTTAGATACGTCATAGGACCAATCAGTGTTAGAAGTTATGAGTTTAAAATGAGATCCATCAACGTGATTGTTTTCTTAGTCACATCCTGGTGCTAGGGGGTTAGTAAGAGTAGGCGGAGAGTTTAAATTTATAAATTGCCAGGTGAGCTTATAAAATAAAGAGAAAGGTGCAGTAGAGTAATTTATGTATGCAAGGAAATGATTATAATGTTGGTTAGAGAGTGTTACATTTAAAACTGAGCTTATGGTTTTGTTGTTGTTGTTGTTGTTTGCCGTCGAGGCGGACCTGACTCATAGCGACCCCTTCTTGGGTTTCCGAGGCAGTATCACTATGGAAGTAGATTGCCCTATCTTCCTTCTGAAGAGTGGCTGGTGGATTTGAACCACCAGCCTTCTGGTTAGCCATCAAGTGCCGTAGCCACTATGCTACCAGAGCTCCCAATTATGGTGGTTATTGTTATTAGTAACGCCAAAGTCAAGATTACTAAGAGATATCATATTGTAGGATCTGTGATATACTCACATATAATTTCCAATCTCTAAATAGCCAGAAGGCCATTAAAAAAAGGCAATTAATAACTAATATGGATTGCTTCATTTCTATCATTTCCTTGTAATCAGAGCCTAAACACATATTACACATGGAAAGCAGCTTTCATTACTTACACAAAGAAGCAAACAGCATATGGCGTGAAAAATTCCACGGTGAGAAGTTCCCCACTGTCTCAAAAACTGTCTGGGCAGAGATGATGACTCTCCCACACATACTTCACTTAGTATCATGGATAAGGGACTGAATGGAAAAGTCACATGACAAGGCAGTCAACCCCGGCTTCTGGAAGCTTCCCCAATGGATATGTAGAACTCTTCCACATACGCCCTCCACCTGGCATTGAGTGAGGGACACGATGGGAGCCTACCTTCTTCTGGTGTCCCCCTGGCCAAGCTTATGTTACATGCGTCCCTCCCACCAGCATCATTGCCAAGAAGATGGAGAAAAATCCCTCCTCCAGCCATTTTATGTCCCCAGCTTACGTGTTCCATTACATGGAGATCTTTCCCACCAGAACACCCTAGGAGAAGGTGTTCAGACATCTTGACACCTAACACAGGACTGTATCTCTTTACTCGGGTGACATTTAGACAAAACATTAGGCTTTGTGTGTGTGTTGGCAGTTGTGGTGGCAGTGGTGATGGTGGTGGTTTGTTCCAGAAACTCAGAAATGCTACCATGAAGGATGGAGCATGGAGAAAATATGGTTGCCAGGCTTGTCTCAAAGACCACCTCCTCACAATTACTTAAGTGGTTCTACCTCTTGATCGCGAGCTCTGGTAGCATAGTGACTAAGGCACTTGACTGCTAACCAGAAGGCTGGCGGTTCACACCCACCAGCCACTCCTCAGAAGGAAGATGGGGCAATCAACTTCCATAGTGATACCACCTCGGAAACCCAAGGAGGGGTTGTTATGAGTCGGGTCCGACTCGATGGCACATAACAACAACAACACAAAAACAATACTACTAACATCTTTATAATCTGTAGAGAATTTGATCCTAAATGTTGTGATCTTTTATTATTGTGTCCATTTCACAGAGAAGGAATCTCAAATTCAGACAGATTAAATGAATTGCTTTCTTTCTCCAAATCTCAATGCTCTTTTCACTGCATCAGGCTAAATTTAATCTGATAAATCTGTCCTGTCAATTGGTATATGTGGTGGTTATGTTTGTGTGTCATCTTGGCTGGGCAGCTGGCTATAGTTATTCCCTATGATGAGATTGCTAATCAGCTCCATGGTGGAATCTACCACAAGCAGCTTAGTAGCTGCTTTGGGTGTGTGGTCTGCTTCCCATATATAAGAAGCAGCTTTGGGAATGGTCTCTAGTTTATGGCATGCTTGGACCCTGCATGTAGCCCTGCTGTTGTTCAACAGCCTGCCATGATCTGCCGACCTTGGGACTGTCAATGGACTTAAATTAATGGCCTGCCGTATGGTTTGGTAATATCGGTACTGTGTCTTTTTACTTGTCAACCCTGGGTGCCAGCCATAGCAGCCAGCAGCTGTCTGAGTGAAGAAACGCCCTAGCTCCAGTGGGCCAGGAGTAGTAGGGTGAGCTGGACTCCAAGGTTGAGGAGCTTTCACCTAGCCCCTAGAGCCTGGCACTTTGAATTTGGACATAAAGCCTCCAAATTGTAAAAATAAATTCCTGTTTGTCAAGGCTATCCCATTTGTGGTATATTTCTGTCAGAGCAGCACTAGGTAACTAGAACAGAATTGTACCTTAGAAAATTTCTCTCCCCAAGCTGATGGCCCTCTCGAATTCCAATAATGGCTTAAAAGAGTTATTCTGAAGATTTCAGACTCTGTAGCAGATTAGTAGGATAGGCAAGACTTTAGGAATCCTTTAAATAACAGTGTAGGCAACTTTCTTTGCCTCTTACTCATACTCAAAAAGATGTATAGTTCCTTTAACAAAAGACATATATAAGTATACAGAAGTTAGAATTAAGGGTCACAGGCAATTTTGACTAATTAATTACTTAATATTCCATTTTATTCTAAAGTTTTGATTTGAAAAGGCAATCAAAGTAAGACTAAGAGTATGTTGGAAGTCACAGAGTTGATACAAAATGAGGGAGAAAGTGAATAAAAGGTTTTGAGCATTCTTTAGTGCAAAGAAGTATGCCCTACCTCTCTAATGCATCTTGTAACTTCTAAGAATATTACTTATTATTTCATTTATTTGTTTTTATGAAGAGTTGAATTCTCTATTATGAAATATCACCAGAGTTATTTCTGAGGTTCCATAATCTTGTAAGCAATGATCTAAAATTATAGCCTTGGTGGTAGAAATGGTGATAGCTGTGGAAGGAAAGAGGTCAATCTGCAAAACAACTTTTACAAAATTCTCTAATGCAAATTGACAAGATGGCAACTAATACCAAATAACAACATAGAAAGTACAACTTTAAATCAATGACAACTCATTTCTAATTTGTAAAAGGAAATGACTCACTGGGAACCATACAGGATTTTTTTTTTTTGTCTCCCTTCTTTCATTGGTCATTTTGAGTGGTAATAAAAGTATCCCTGAATATGTGAAAGAAGTGATGATGACAAGAAAGACAATTTCCCCATTTCATATACAGTGAAAATAGTGTTTAGAACTATCTAGGAATAGAGATTTATTTATTTTTAATTGAGAATGATACTGAAATCAGAACTTTAATTTTATAGAATCTCAGTTGTGAACCCTATCTTGTGTGAAGTGTGAGAAAAATTTGAAGAATAGATACTTTGGTAGTATGTGTAAAAAGAAAATTTCTATATTGTTCAAAATACTTAATTGAAACCTAGTGTCATAGTTCTTTTGAAAAATAAAAGATAAAGATGTCAGGCTATAAAAAGTATCTCTTTTTAGAATAGAATAGAAAGAATTTTGGCAATTAGAGGTATCTCTTTCCTTTATTATAAAGGTAATGCTCATTGTAATATTTTAGAAAATATATAAACTTAGAATTGTATCTTAATATTTTAAGAATTATTATAAGCAGGTTTCTTTTACTAAAAGTAACCAAACTTATGCTAAAATAGAAATAACAAGTCTTTATGTTACAAAAATTAAATAGATAATAGAGCCTTTCTCTAGGTCCCCCAAATAAATGTTTAAGTAGTGGTTGTTATGTGCCATTGAGTTGGACTTGACTCATAGCAACCCCTCCTTGGGTTTCCAAGGCGGTATCGCTATGGAAGTAGATTGCCCAACCTTCCTTCTGAGGAGTTTAAGTAGTAGTATAACTATATTGTATTGCAAAAAATCAACTATGTATAGGAATTTTTTCAGAATCTTCTCAGCATTTAAAAAGAAGGCTAAGAAATAAGATAAATGAAAAAATAAATAATTCATGCTAATCTCCTTTTAAAATAATTTTATCTAATACCATATAAAAGGAGCTCTGGTGGTGTAGTACCTAAGGCATTTGACTGCTAACCAGAAGTCTGGTGGTTCAACCCATCAGCCATTTCACAGAAGGAAGACTGCGCAATCTACTTCCCTAAGGATTTACCACCTTGGAAACCCAAAGGGGGTTGCTGTTAGTCAGAAGTGACTTGAGGGCAGTGAGTTTGGTTTTTTGGTTTAATACCACATAATATATATGGCATCGGATGATCCTTATAACTGAAGATATGTGATACAGTGCATATAATTTATGTTTCACCAAGTGTTTTATAACTTTTATCTAGGGCCTTAAAGGAGATCCAGGATTATCCCCAGGTCAAGCTAATTCTGGAGAAAAGGTAATTTATCTGTCCATAAAACAAAATCATGGTAATATATATAAAATATTTTTAGTTATTTTTATATTTTTAATCTACATTTGAATTGACATTAGAGAAGATATTAGAAGACTATTAGATTTTAAGGAAATAAGAAATATTTAAAGAATTAAACAAATTATATCATTGGGTTAACTTGGTAGTTTATATCCTTACAGTAACTACTCGTGCCGAGTGTCTATTGCAGCCTGCCAATTAGAGGTGGTTGAGGTAAAAGAAATTAGAATAAGATGTCCCCATTCACAAAGATTTTGCTGTTCATACACACACACACAATAATAAACTCCTATGCCATTTTATACCTTTTTAAGGTGGTTCCATGAATTTAGTCTTCCTTAAGTCCCACCACAACTATCTGTGAGAGAACCATCATTATCTTGTTGCCAACTGAGAAAACAGAATTGGAAGATATCTAAATGAGAGGTCATATAATTGATAGTAAGTGACAGAGTTAATACTAAATTCAGGTCTTCTGACTTCTGGTCTAGTATGCTCTTCATTTTATAATAATGTTTTCAAGCACACATACATATACTTAGGTAAAAATGAACTAATGTCTTAAAGATAGAAACAAATCTTTACTGGAAGTAGGGTGCTATTTTCTAGTGAGGATGAATATAAATGGAAAGACTTTAGAAAAACATCTGGTAAACTTTGTTAAGTTCTGGATGAATGTGATATAATTATAGGATGTTTTTGTTTATGTGGTATACATTCACAAACTTTTAAAAATTCCTGAACAATTTTTGATGGTTCTTGTGTTAAAATCTGAACTTTTAATTGGCTTATATAACTCTTGTAAACTAAAAAAATGTGACATAAAATTAATGAACTCTACAGATTATTGTACTAACAAATCATCAAAAATGTCTTTATATAAAATATTAGGAATTTTATTGCTATCGTGGGATTGAGTAGACTGAATTTAAATAATTTAGAAAGAGAACAGAAATTTATTTCTATAAACACAGTATTTTGATTAATCCTTTCATTATTGCAGGGAAAAAAAAATCCTGCAATCTAAGAAGGAAACATAAATGCTCTCTTTGTAAATATAAGACATTTGATTCCATACTTAAAATTTAGAAATTAGAGGCCCACTCTGTCCTGGTCACTACTTGAAATAAAACCCCGAATTAGACATTCACATTTATATCAAATACTTAGTTGTATCTTCCCCTGTGTCTTCTCTGTACAAACTACATGGTGGTTCAGTATGGGAGCTAATGTTTGGAAGTATATCCATTTTTTTTTTAATTATTCACACACCCCATTTTCCTCCCACAGAGCAGCTAGTAGGTTTGAACCACTGACCTTCTGTTTAGCAACCAAATGCCTTGTCTATTATGCCACCAAAACCAAAAAACCAAACCCACTGCCATCAAGTCAGATCCAACTCATAGCAACCGCTCCTTGGGTTTCTGAGGGAGTATCACTATGGAAATAGATTGCCCAACCTTCCTTCTGAGGAGTGGCTGCTGGATTTGAGCCGCCAGCCTTCTAGGTTAGCTGTCAAATGCCTTAGGACTACATCACCAGAGCTCCTACTGTGCCACCAGAGTTACTTAATTGTGGTTAATACCATATAGGAGAAACATAGAAATATACAGAATTTAATAACATGTTGCCAATGAGTTTTAGATGAAATCTAACTTCTAAAATTGCAAATTGTATTTCTAAAATGATAAAATTTAAAAACAATCTCTAAGATTTAATACATCTAATGAGTTCAAATTTAAAGTGAGGAAATAAGAGACGAATTATACACATATAATGTGAATACAAATAAAACTGGCATTCAAATAAAATACCAGCATTAACTTGGTGGGAATGGAGGAGTATTGGAAGAAACTTTACTTTAATTACTTAGCCTATTTTACCAGTAACGTACAGTCAATGATGCAACAATAAAAGAAATGCATAGACTAGCCCTCCCCTATGTAACATTCATAAAGTAACATCTACCATAGGGCATATGAGTTAGAATTGACTTGATGGAAGTGGGTTTAGTTTTTGGTTTACCATAGCACATATAAAACGTATAAGCCTTTTTGGGCCTTCAATGGCATAGATATACAACTTTTAAATGGTGGTAATTTACTTCTTCTATAAGACAAGTGGGGTGTTATTATTATTAATAATAGTTCTCATTTTATAGAGGAACTGTGAAGAGAAATTAAGTGATTCACCCATGATTGTAGCTAGTGGAAGGAGACCAGCCTCCAGCCTCCAGTTTCCTTCTCCCTTTATCAGAGTAATTGTTGTGTGCTGTGCAGTCAGTTCCGATCCTACATGACAGAGTAGAACTTCCCTGTAGGATTTCCTAGGCTGTGATCTTTAAGGGAGCAGATAGCTAGAACTTCTCTTCCATAGAGTGCCACTATGATGATGATGATGGTGATGATGATAATTATAATAATAAGCATAAACTGGTTATCCCATAGCAAATGAAAACCATCCTAATAAAATTTTTAAAAGAACTATTAAAATGAGTATTAGAACAAACGGGAAAGCAATCCATAGTTAATGAATCATCAGAAATATCCCTTTCTCTTCTGAATATTTAATTTGATGACCAATTAAAGTAGGTAATATAGTAAAAGATAAACAGAACAAAAACATTTACCAAAGAGTTTATTTAGGTATTATTGAATAATCTTTTCTGTATAAATAGTTTTTTTTTCCCCCCAAACACAATACATTTCTTTAACAACGCAATAAAGCCATTGAAATGGAAAGAGGTAAAGGGAGGTTTTTTAAAAATAAAAGTACACCTTTAGTAAGCTGGTTCAAAACAACCTGTACACCCATCTTTTTCTGAAGTATGTATGTTTTTTCTTGTGCAGTCACACAGCTGCCTCTGTGTCTTTTGTCATTTCTAAGGTCACAGCCTAAAAACACACCTTCCCCCTCAGGGGTATATTCTCTCTTTCCTTAGGGTAGGCTTACAGACCCTCATCAAGGCAGAAGCAGGAGGAAGCACAGGAGGAAACGGAGTCACAAACCAAACCAAACCAAACCAAACCAAACTCACTGCCATGACTCGATTCTGACTCATAGTGACCCCCACTAGGTTTCCCAGGCAGTGGAGTAGTACCTAAGGCATTTGACTGCTAACCAGAAGGCTGGCAGTTCAAACCCACCAGCCACTCCTGGAAAGGAAGATTGGGCAATCTACTTCAGTAGTGATATTGCCTCAGAAACCCAAGGCGGGCTTGCTATGAGTTGGATCCGACTCCACGGCAGTGGGTTTGGTTTTGGTTTTGGTATCTCCACGGAGATGGATTGTCCAATATTCCTTCGGAGGAGTGCCTGGTGGATTTGAACCTCCCACCTTCTGGTTGGCAGTCAAATGCCTTAGGCAGTACTTCACTAGAGCTCCTAAGGAATCAGACCAGGCCCTCACAAAGTGCTTGCAGAATTTTTAAGGAAACTGAAGTTTTCAAAACAAAGTAAATATTCTTTGACAGGAATTGTGAAAGTAAGGACATTCCTGATGAAAAATAATTAAGAGAAAAAGGAGCAAGGGCATGAAGTGGGAAAGTACAGTAAAGTATTTTGTGCTAAGAGATAAGGGTTGAGAGCCTCAGAAAAGATCTTAAAAGATCTCAGAAAGGAGGTGCCTTGAGATGCATTGTGAAGATCGAAATGAATGCACTAGAAGCTTGACTTCCAAGATGCAGTCTTGAAGCAGGGGAATTCTAGTGTTTAATTCTCTTTAATAACACTAAATACCCTATTGTGTTTGGTGTACAGGGGGATCAAGGCCTTTCTGGATTAATGGGTCCCCCTGGTACGCAAGGTGAAAAGGTAAGTTATGTTTTTACTTTGATATATATTGGATGTTGTATGACTCTAGGACCTCTTCATTGACTATCATCTCATTGTAAAGTTGAGCGGCAAAGCTAGAGTTTTTAATTCTTTTTCTCAGCAAAAGAAAATTAGGATGTTGTGCTAATTCATGAAAGTGATATTCACAAGAGGCAGTTTCTTATGAAAACTAAAGGAAGACCCTTCAGTTTAATGATGTTCCTAAAACTCAAGTGCAGTCAGTAGGAAGTTAAAGACACTGATAGAGTACTGAGGAGGAGAGTTCTCCCTTTATGCTTACGTTAGGGCAATAACCTATTTCTGAAATTCTGGAGGCACTTTTTAACTTCTGTGCGGCCAAAATGAGGTTCACATGGTTATAGGTAATAAACTTGTATTTTTTAAGGGTATCTTATTTTATTAGAAAATAACAACCTCTGCCATGACATATATATGAATGTAAGGTATGGAGGGTAGGATGGAAGTGAGAATTGGGAATAGCCAGTAGAAGACATAAGACCAAGCTTTTTCCTGATGTGGAATAGAGTACTACTGTTAATTCTTAAAACACATGGTCCAGTCTCCTGGAGTAACACAAGTGTAATTTTTCCTATCTATTCAGCTACCCACCCCCCAAACACCAAGTTGCTATTTTTCTCCAGGGCATAAGGGATAATTTATTTCTAAGAAATTCAAACTCACTGCCATCGAGTCCAGTCCATCTCATAGAGATCCTATAGGCAGTGTCAAACTGCCCCATGGGGTTTCCAAGGCTGTAAATCTTTACAGAAGCAGGCTGCCTCATCTTTCTCCCAGGTAGTGGCTGATGGATTCAAACTGCCAAACTTCTGTGTATCAACCAATTGCTTTAACCACTATGCCACCAGAGCTCCTTTCTAAGGAACTGAGGACCCCAGAATATTAGAAGACAGTATTTGACTGGATTTGGATTTCTGAACACACATAATAATGAACTGTGTGGTGTCTTAGTGTGTTTGCTATATACCTTTTACTCATGGGAGATTTAGGTTGGAATTTGTATACAGATTCTGGTTATTTGGTTCAAATTTCATCTACCATTTTTGAGGTGTACAGGCTGCTTAACCTCTCTAAGCCCGGGTGCCTCATTCATGAAATGTGAAGGTAATACTACCACTTCATAGGAAGTTGTTAGAGGATGGGATGAGGAAATGCATATGATGCATGCAATACGGTTCCTGGCAAACAGCAAGCCCTTAATAAATGTTTGCCATTAGCTATTTATCTGGTTTTGGAAAGGATCCTGAACTCTTTTGCCTTCCTGTGTAACTCCTGCTAAAGGGCCAAAATGTAGAATGATGAAAAAGATTTCCATTTCGTAAGACTATTCTTCTTCCCATTACCACAACGTTATTCTTCTGGCCTTCAGACTAGTCTTTATCTTAGATGTTGTTGTTGTTGTTATGTGCCGTTGAGTTGGTTGTGACTCATAGTGACCCTATGTACAACAGAACGAAACACTGCCTGGTCCATTATATCAGTGTTTTGCTGCTATTCATAAGTTTTTTTTTTTGTTTTGTTTTTTTTTTTTCATTTTTGCAGTATTCCCTCCCCTCTCTTCCCACCCATGGTAACCAACAAAGAAAGTTTCCTTCCATATATAAACCTTTCCTTGACTTATTATAATAATGAACTAATACAGTATTTGTCCTTCTGTGATGACTTATTTCACTGAGCATAATGTCCTCCAAGTTCATCCATGTTATGTGGTGTTTTGCAGATTCTACATTATTCTTTAGTGTTGCATAGTATTCCTTTTTTTTTTTTTCCCAGGCTGGGGGCCAAAGTAGGAGGGTGCAGGGCTTGGGGGATGCTTTTTGCTTGGTTGTTGTTGTTGTTAGCTGCCGTCAAGTCATTTCTGATGCATAACAACCCCATGCACAGCAGAACGAAACACTGCCCAATCCTGCACCAGCTCCATGATCCTTGCTATACGTGAGCCCATTGTCTTAGCTATGGTGTCAATCCATCTCATTGAAGGCATTTCCCTCTTTCATCGACCCTCCACATTACCAAGCATGACATCCTTCTCCAGGGAATGTTCCCTTCTGACAACATAACCAAAGTAGGTAAGATGAGGTCTGGTCATTCTTGCTTCCAAGGAACATTTTGGGTGCACTTCCTCCAGGACAGATCTGTTAGTTCTTTTTAGCAGTCCATGGTACTTTCAGCATTCTTTGCCAGCACCACATCTCAAAAGCATCAACTCTTCTTCGGTCTTCCTTATTCATTATTTTTGCATGGAGGTGGCTCCATTTTAAGGCTTGGCCCAAGGAAGGTGGGCACTGGGCTTAGGGGCTGCTTTTTTGCTTCGGGGCAGCTCTATTTTAAGGCTGGGACCTGAGGTAGGCAGGCACAGATGGGTTAGAACAACTAAGGGTGACAAACTTGTCTGTCATTTTTTTGTCCTGTGATGGTTTACATGTTGCTTTGAGGCTGGAGGCTGTGACACCAGTGTTGCAAAATGCCAGAAGAGTTACCCATGGTGGACATGTTCAGTGGAGCTTCTGAGCTAAGACAGACTTGGAAGAAGGAAGAGGCCATCTACTTCTCAAACAATTGACCTGTGAAAACCTTATGAATTGCAGTAAAACACTGTCTGATATATTATTGGAAAACTTTATGAATAGCCCTGAAACATTGTCCAATATAGTGCTGGAAGATGAGCTCATCAGGTTGGAAGATACTTAAAATTTGACAGGGGAAGAGCTGAGTCCTCAGAGTAGAGGCAACCTTAATGATACAGATAGACTCAAGCTTTCAGGCCTTCCACTGGGTGATGTGGCATGACTCCAAATGAGTAGAAACAGATGAAAACATCCATTAAAAATTGGAACATGGAATGTATGAAGTATGAATCTAGGAAAATTGGAACTTTTCAAAAATGAAATAGAATGCATAAAGATCAATATCCTAGGGATTAATGAGCTGAAATGGACTGATTTTCACCATTTTGAGTCAAATAACCATATAATCTACTATGTCAGGAATGACAAATTGAAGAGGAATGGTATAGCATACATCATCACAAAAAATGTTTCAATATCTGTCCTGAAGTACAGTGCTGTCAGTGATAAGAAAATATCCATGTACCTACAAGGCAGACCAGTTAATACTACTATTATTCGAATCTATGCATCAACCACCAGCCAAAGATGAGAAAATTGAAGATTTCTACCAACTTTTGCAGTCTGAAATTGACCAAACTTGCAAGAAAGATGTGTTAATTATCACTGGTGACTGGAATGCAAAAGTTGGAAACAAAGAAGAGTTACCGGTAGTTGGAAAATATGGCCTTAGTGATAGAAATAATGCTGGAGATCACTTAATAGAATTTCACAAGTCCAATGAATAATTCATTGCAAGTACTTTTTTCAACAACATACCAAACCAAACCAAACTCACTGCCATTGTGTCAGATCCAGCTCATAGCAACCCTTCTTTGGGTTTCTGAGGTGGTATCACTACAGAAGTAGATTGCCCAACCTTCCTTCCAAGAAGTGGAAGTGGGTTTGAACCACCAGGATTCTGGTTAGCAGTCAAATGTCTTAGGAACTATAACACCAGAGCTGCTTCAACAACATAAGTGACAACATAAGTGACAGGTACACACATGGACTTCACCAGATGGAATACACAGGAATTAGATTGACAAGTGGCAAGAGGCGATGGAGAAGTTCAATATCTTCAGCCAAAACAAGGCCAGGAGCTGATTGTGGACCACCAACTGCTCATATGCATGTTCAAGTTGAAGTTGAAGACAATTAAAAGAAGACCATGAGAGCAAAAATATGACCTTGATAATATCCCTCCTGAATTTAGAGACCATTTGAAGAATGGATTTGATGCATTGAACACCAATGATCAAAAACCAGAGGAATTGTGGGGTGACATCAAGAACATAATCAATGAAGAAAGCAAAAGGTCATTAAAAAGACAAGAAAGGAAGAAAAGACCAGAATGAATGTCAGAAGATACTCTGAAACAGCCTTGAGCAGAGAGTTGTTGTTGTTGTTAGGTGCCATTGAGTCATTTCTGACTCATAGCGACCCCATGCACAGCAGAACGAAACACTGCCCAATCCTGTGCCAGCTCCACAATCCCTGCTATACTTGAGCTCATCATCGCAGCCACCATGTCAATCCATCTCGTTGAAGGCCTCCCTTTCTTTCATCTACCCTCCACTCTACCAAGCATGACATCCTTCTCCAGGGAATGGTCCCTTCTGACAACATGACCAAAATAGGTGAGATGAGTCTGGGCATTCTCACTTCCAAGGAGCATTTTGGGTGCACTTCCTCCAGGACAGATCTGTTAGTTCTTTTAGCAGTCCATGGTACTTTCAGCATTCTTCACCAGCACCACAACTCAAAATCATCAACTCTTCTTCGGTCTTCCTTATTCATTGTCCAGCTCTCATGTGCATATGAGGCAATTGGAAATATCATGGCTTGTATCAGGCGCACCTTAGTCCTCAAGGAGACATCCTTGTTCCTCAGCACTTGAAACAGTTCCTTCGTGGTTGACTTTCCCAGTGCTACATGTTGTCTAATGTCCTGACTGCTGCTTCCATTGACATCAATTGCAGAACCAAGCAACATGAATTATTTGACAAGCTCAATCTTCTCTCCATTTATTGTGATGCTGCTCATTGGTCCAGTTGTGAAGATTTTTGTTTTCTTTGTATTGAGAAGTAATCCATACTGCAGACCGTATTCTTCAACCTTAATCAGTAAGTGCCTCAAGTCATCCTCACTTTCAGCAAGCAAAGTTGTATCGTCTGTGTATCTCAGGTTGTTAATGATTCTTCCTCCAATCCTGATGCCACATTTTTCTTCATATAGTCCAGCTTCTTGGATTATTTGCTCTGCATATAGATTGAATAAGTATGGGGAAAGGATACAACCCTGATGCACTCCCTTCCTGATTTTAAACCATGTATGCCACTTTCTGAAATGGATGAAGATTGACCAATTCTTTTTGGTACAGTGATTCTGTGTATTCCTGCCATCTTCTCTTGATGTTTCCTGCATCATTCAGTATTTTGTCCATAGAATCTCTCAATACTGGTAGGAGATACCAGATCTCCTTGTGGTAGCAGTCAAATGTTCTATGTGCTGGAGTAGATGGTGAACAACTCAGAAGAGACTTTCACTCATAGACCTTTTGAGTACAGCAGGTGCTAGCTGAAGACCACTTACTCAGATCACCACTAACTAGAAGTGATTGATAGATCCTGGTGCAAGCCTTCAAGGAGGAAACAGATAGAATGACATAGACCAGCTGAAGAAAAGTCCAAGAAAAAGTTGCCAGAAAGGCCTGGGTGGAAAGGCCCTCACAGGGACTAAGCCAAACCAAGTCAAGTCAAGCCAAGCACCACGGGCAGAAAAAGAACCTGGTGACCCAACATGGGCCTTACATGATGAAGATGTATACTATGAGACTAGCCTGCAGGTTGTTGAAGAGGAGAGCTTCCCTGACTGTTACTTAGAATGTATAATAAGAAGTGAGTTTTCTGAACCCATCTTGAAAGAGGGTTTACTTAAGTCCTCGGAATACCTGAAAGAAGAGTCAGAACCAGAGCGTGCTCAACAGGTTTTTGAAGACAATTCACTTCTTGGATGTTCTTTGGAATACAAGAAAAAAAGGGCAAAACAGAAGCACTCTCAAGAGATTGCAAGGGACAGTTCACTTGAGTATTCTGAGTACATGACAGGCAAGAAGCTTCCTCCTGGAGGAATACCTGGTGTTGATTTATCAGATCTTAAACAGCTGGCAGAATTTGCCAAAAAGAAGCCAAGAAAAAGTAAAGAATATGATGGCCCAGAAATAATCACTTGTCCAGAAACTGGATATACAAGAAAGTTGAGGGGTCAAGTCTCCTTGAGAAAGCATCTCCTAGTTCATGGTCCCCGAGACCATGAGTGTGCAGAATGTGGGAAAACTTTCACTGAGAGCTCAAAACTAAAATGACATTTTCTGGTTCACACTGGAGAGAAGCCCTTCCAGTGCACTTTTGAAGGCTGGGGAAAGTGCTTTTCCCTGGGCTTCAATTTACGTACGCATGTACGTATCCACACTGGGGAGAAAAGTTTCTTATGCCCCTTTCAAGGCTTGCAATAGGAAGTTTATTCAGTCAAATAACCTGAAAGCTCACACCTTAACGCATGCCAAGGCCAACAAGAATCAATGAAATAGTCCTTAAATGGGATAGCCATCCTAAGGCAAGAATGATTGAGGGTAAATATGCCTCTTAATTATTCCTAGAAGGAAATAATTTTTTAAAAAACATATATGCCTAAAGGGCATATTATCCTCAGAAGGAAGGTTGGGCAATCCTACTTCCATAGTGATACTGCCTCGGAAACCCAAGGAGGGGTCGCTATGAGTCAGGGCCAACTCGATGACACATAACAACAACAACAACAACAAGATACTCTTATGCTTTGTACTATCATTTTAAAAGCATTGTGTGTTTCCAACAGTAAAGTCAGTACTGAACTTACTTCAAAAGGATAATACTTCATTTAACATTATTAGAAATTTGATTTATTTTCACATATTATAAATATAACAGTAGCTTTGATTTTTATTTTTTTAGTTTCCAGCCATTTAGCTTATGTTTTTTGGAATATACTTTGTGCTACATTTGATGATAATAGAAATTGAAAATCTTGGTGTTGTTGTTGTTGTTGTTATTTGCCGTCGAGTCGGCCCCGACTCATAGCGACCCCTCCTTGGGTTTCCGAGGCAGTATCACTACGGAAGTAGGATTGCCCAACCTTCCTTCCGAGGAGTGGCTGGTGGGTTTGAACCGCCAGCCTTCTGGTTAGCAGTCAAGTGCCTTAGCCACTATGCTACCAGAGCTCCCAATCCTACTTCCGTAGTGATACTGCCTCGGAAACCCAAGGAGGGGTCGCTATGAGTCAGGGCTGACTCGACGGCACATAACAACAACAACAACATCTCTATGGAATCTTGGTGTAGATCATCAATAAATGAATGAGTAGTTGTGTTTCAAATAGTAGGTATGATTTTTATGATTTTTCTTAATTTTATCATTGTATCAAACCTATATTGAAATCATATATTTAGATGTGAGTAGGTGTTTGATAGTATTAATCCAGTTCATTCCATTTTAGAGATCTCAAAATAATAAACTAAAAATACACTAAATCTGGAGAAAAATTTGAAGAAAACTGCATTAAAAAGAGATACCATTTATTTGCTTGTGTAACTAGCAAAAAAAAAAAAGCAAAGCTTCATAGTTCAGTGTTGATGAGGGTGTGGATGGAATAGTTACTTATACTTGGTTTAGGATATAAATTTTCACAGCCATTTGGAAGTCATTTTAAAAATAGGTATTCTTTTACATTCAATAATTTTATTTCTAAAATTCTGTTCTACAGAAATATTTGCACTAATGTAAAAGGTATTTGTTCAAGGATATTAAATGGAGCATATTTTACTAGTAATCAGAGTTAGAATATCATATTTCTTTGATTTTAAGATTTGAGACCATTGAAGGTAATAATTACCTTCGTTTTAACACTTTTTCAGGAATAACATCAACACTAAATACGCATATTAGTTTTAAGATTAATCTTGATTTTAGAAATGCCAAAATACAAAAATATGTCTTAAAATTGAAAAACAGGGGTGGCTTACTTTTTGACTTTACTATCTATGAGTGAACTGTTAAATGTGAACTATTCTGGACATTTTCATTTTTATTTAATAATGGCATTTATGCTATCATTTCTCTATGAATGAGGATCCTGGGTCTCAACGCTAACTTAAAAGGAATGTTTGGTGCAGAAACTGTTTGGAACTTCCTCTAAATCACATTCAACTATAGGCTTTAGGAGGAAATTTTGTATTTGATGAGGATGATAGAAATTAGGTTTGTCTAGTTTTTGCTTTTACAGCAATGTGTTTGACTTGGTTCCCTGTGTATTTCTATTTTGGAGATAAATTAGGACAGCATCTCTGAGGATTAAGCAACAGACATTAAATAGGGAACAGTTGAGACCATACGAAGTCAATGGCAGAGTTGTAGCAGCAGGCTCTGCAGATGCCTGGGTTCAAGATCGGCCCCGAGTGGAGGCTTGATTACTTTTTTAGATCACTCTTTACAGAGCACAAAAACTCAGTTTTCAGAGTTCCAAAGCCTATATTTACAAGCAATATTAATCTTATCAAAACCAAAACAAAGCTGTTGCTATCGATTTGATTCTGACTTAAATCAACCCTATAGGACAAAATAAAATTATTGTCCCATAGGTTTCAAGACCATAATCTTCTGAAGTAGACTGCTGCATATTTCTCCCATGGCATGGATGGTGGGTTCAAAGCCCTGACTCTTTAGTTAGCACATGAGCGCTTAACCATTGCAAAATAAGGGCTCTCTTAACATTAATCTTAGAAAGTGGTTATATATCTGTGTTCCGAGGCTTAGTTAAATTCTGAGTTAGGAGTACGATGCTACTTGGCTCCCTCCATCTAGCTGTTTTTATTTCCCAAAAAACTACTAAGAATGTAAGAGGAAGAAGGTATGTGGATATAACACAAGAGAAAAGAAGAAAGGAAGTTAATTAATGTATGTTTCCATATGTTGGCATTGTACAAACCACAAATCCTTATGATTAAATAAATATTTTTATTTTTACCCTGAAAAAAAAAAAAAGAATCTCTCAATATTTCAACTCGAGGCTTAAATTTTTTCCTCAATTCTTTCAGCTTGAGAAATGCTGAGCATGTTCTTCCCTTTTGGTTTTCAAATTCCAGGTTTTTGCACATTTCATTATAGTAATTGGTTTTGTCTTCTTGAGCTACTCTTTGAAATCTTCTGTTCAGCTCCTTTATCTTGTCTTTTCTTCCATTGGCTTTAGCTACTCTCTGCCCAAGGGCAAGTTTCAGTCTCTTCTGTCATCCATTTTGGTCTTCTCTTCTTTTCTCATCTTTTTATTGCCTTCTTGCTTTCTTCATGGATAATGTTCTTGATATCCTCCCACAATTCTTCTGTCTTTTGGTTGTTGGTGTTCAATGCATCAAATCTATTCTTTATATGATCTATAAATTCAGGAGGGATATATTCAAGATCATATTTTGGCTCTCTTGGACTTGTTTTAATTGTCTTTAACTTCAAGTTGAA
>NW_006921739.1:3228463-3230775 GCF_000298275.1 Orycteropus afer afer | reverse complement strand
AAACAGTGTTTCTTTGCTATTCATAAGGTTTTCCCTGGCCAATTCTTTGAGAAGTGGATGGCCTCCTCCTTCTTCCTAGTCTGTCTCAGTCTGTAAGCTGGGCTGATACCTGTGCACCATGTGCATCCCACTGGGTTTGAAACACCAGTGGCTCAGCCTCAAAACTCACATCAACACGTCACTATGGTAGGACAAACTGACAGACAAGTTTGTCTCCCTGTTGGAAACCTCTTGTACCACCCTTACCTGGGTCCCTGTGGCTGACTCCTCCTCTGTCTGGATTCCTGGGCCTTTTAATGCCCTTTCTCCTGTTCTCCCACCCTGCTGCTTTGGGCATGCCTGGGTTCCTTCTCCTCACCTGGATCCCTGCAGCTGAGCAGAGAGTAGCTAAAGCAAATGGAAGAAATGACAAGATAAAACAGATGAACAGAAGATTTCAAAGAGCAGCTCAAGAAGACAAAGCCAGTTACTATATTGATATGTGCAAAGAACTGGAGTTAGAAAACCAAACGAGAAAAACAGGCTCAGCATTTCTCAAGCTGAAAGAACTGAGGAAAAAAATTAAGCCTCGAGTAGCAATATTGAAAGATTCTATAGGAAATATTTTTAAAAAAAAGGAGGTGGGAGGAATACACAGAGCCACTGTACAAAAAGGAATTAGTCAATATTCATCCATTGCAGGAGGTGGCATATGATCAAGAACCAACAGTATTGAAGGAAGACATCAAAGCTGCATTGAAGGAATTGGTGAAAAACAAGGGTCCAGGAATTGACTGAATACCCATTGAGATGTTTCAACAAAAAGAAGCCCTTCTAGAGGCACTCACTGGGTCATGCCAAGAGATTTGGAAGACAGCTACCTGACCAACTGACTGGAAGAGATCCATATTTGTAACCATTACAAAGAAAGGTGATCCCACAGAATGTGGAAATTATCAAGCAATATCTTTAATATCACATGCAAGTAAAACCTTACTGATGATAATTCACAAATGATTGCAGCAATATATTGACAGAGAGCTTCCAGAAATGCAAGCTGGATTCAGAAGAGGATGTGGAATGAGGGCTATTGTTGCTAATGTCAGATAAATCGGCTGAAAGCAAAGAATACCAGAAAGATGTTTACTTATGTTTTATTGACTACGCAAAACAATTTGATTTTGTGGATCATGACAAATTATGGATAACATTAAGAAGAATGGGAATTCCAGAACACTTGATTGTACTTATGAGGAACCTGTGTATAGATCAAGAGGCTGTCATTCAAACAGAACAAGGGGATACTGCATGGTTCAAAATCAAGAAGGGAGTGTGTCAACGCTGTATTCTTTCACCATAGTTATTCAAGTTGTATTCTGAGCATATAATCTGAGAAGCTGGATTATATGAAGAAGAGTATGGCATCAGGAGTGGAGAAAGACTCATTAGAACTTATGATATGCAGATGACACAACTTTGCTTGCTGAAAGTGAGGATGACTTGAAGCACTTAACTGGTGAAGATTAAAGACTACAGTCTGCAGTATGGTTTACACCTCAATATAAAGAGAACAAAAAATCCTCACAATTCATCCAATAAAAGTTTCATGATAAATTGAGAAAATATTGAAGTTACCAAGGACTTCCTATTACTTGATTCTGCAATCAACACCAATGGATGTAGCAGTCAAACATCAGACGATATATTGCATTGGGCAAATCTGCTGCAAAAAACCTCTTTCAAATGATGAAAGGCAAAGACATCTCCTTGAATACTAAGATGCACCTAACCAAATCCATGGTATTTTCAATTGCCTCTTATGCACATGAGAGCTGGACAATGAATAAGGAAGACCGAAGAAGAATCGATGCTTTTGACTTTTGGTGTTGGGGAAGAATGCTAAGAGTACCACAGTCTGTTAAAAGGACTAACAAATCTGTCTGGACGAAGTGCAGCTGGAATGCTCCTTGGAAGCAAGACAGGCTGCGTCTCACCTCATTTGGTCATATTGTCAGAAGGATCCATTCCCTGGAGAAGGATATCATTCTTGGCAAAGTAGAGAGTCAATGAAGAAGGGGAAGGCCCTCAACAAGATGGATTGACACAGTGGCTGCAATGATGGGCTCAAGTATAGTGAGGATCATGAATCTGGCACAGGACCAGGTAGTGTTTTGTTCTGCTGTGCATAGGGTCATAATGAGTCAGAGACGACTTCATGGTACCTAATAACAACAACAGGAGTATTCCATTGTGGGTATGTACCATAGTTTGGTTATCCATTCTTCTGTTGATGGGCACCTAGGTTGTTTCCATCTTTTGGCTATTGTAAATAG
>NW_006921739.1:3220390-3221486 GCF_000298275.1 Orycteropus afer afer | reverse complement strand
GTAACTACACAGTCTTTTCCCTCTTTTTGTTTGTAGTTGTCCTCACTTGCCAATTGATGTCTCTGGTTCCCTGTTTACAATCTTGTAAGCTTATTTTACTTTGGATATGTCTATAACTGTGATTTCTGGGTTGTGTCATCTTGTGTATGATCATCTTGTGTATGATTGGTCGATTGTTATTTGCTATTTTTGGTTCTGTGTTCAAAGGACATCCTTTAGCATCTCATGTAAGGTTGGTCTGGTTTTAACAAATTCATTTAGTTTCTGCTTATCTGGAAATCTCCTATTTTCATTATCATATGTGAGGGACAATTTTGCTGGGTATATAATTCTTGGTTGACAATTTTTCTCTTTCAGGGTTTTATACATTACCATCCCATTGCCTTCTCGCTTGAATGGTTTCTGCTGAGAAATCAGAGCTTATTCTTACTGGCTGTCCTTTGTAGGTAACTTTGTTTTTCTCGTGCTGCTTTCAGGATTCTGTCTTTGTCTTTGGTTTTGATGAGTTTGATGATGATGTGTCTTGGTGATTTTCTTTTGGGGTCTATCCTGTTTGGGGTTCGTTGGACTTCCTGAATGGATATATTCTCATCTTTCATCATGTCAGAGAAGTTCTCCTCCAACAGATCTTGGACAATTTTCTCAGTGGGTTTATGTTTCTCTTCCTGTTCTGGAATTCCGATGACACATATGTTATTCCTTTTGATGGTATCCCACATGGACCTTAAGCTTTGTTCATTTTGTTTTGATTTTTTTTTTTCTGATTGATCCCTTTCCAAAGAAGTATTCAGGTATTTGTCTTCAATCTCATTAATTCTGTCTTCCATTTATTCAATTCTACTCCTTTGTCCTTCCAATGTGTTATCTATTTCTGACAATTTAGTATTAATCTTCTGGATTTCTAAATCTGTAGGTTTAGAATCATTTCTAATTTTTCATTTATTTTATCATTTTGTTCCTGTATTTTCTTCCAGAATTTTTCTAGGGTTTTTTTTTTTTTTTTTCCCTGTGTTTTCTTTGGTCTGTCTCTCAATCCTTTGAAGATACCTAAAGATAATTATTTTGAATTCTTTATCAGAGAGTTCCAGTGCTGCTT
>NW_006921739.1:3218394-3219523 GCF_000298275.1 Orycteropus afer afer | reverse complement strand
TTTAGTCCACTTCTATATCCTTCCATTTAAGGCTCAGGAGTCCAGGATTATCTTCTGTCTTAATTGGTTCCCCTTTTCTTTGTTGACGAGGTCTGTTCATTCTTTCTCCCTATTCCCATCTTACTGGAAGTGTCATTATTTTCTGTCTTGTTGAACTTTGCTACCAGTGCTGGGGCAAGATGGTATCTCATTGTTTTGATTTGCATCTCTCTAATGCCTAATGATCATGAACATTTCTTCATGTGTTTGTTGGCTGCCTGAATATCCTCTTTGGTGAAGTGTCTATTCATGTTTTCTGCCTATTTTTTAATTGAATTGTTTGTCTTTTTGTTCTTGAGGTATTGGAGTTTTCTATAAATTCTAGAGGTAAGTCCCTTGTCAGATATGTCATTGCCAAATATTTTTTTCTCAATCTGTAGGTTCTCTTTTGACGTTTTTGGAGAAGTCTTTGGAAGCACATAAAATTTTAATTTTCAGATGGTGCCATTCATCTAGTTTATCTTCTGCTGTTTGTGCATTTTGGGTTACTCTTGACAGTCTATTTATGTCATAAATTAGTGCCCCTAAATTTGCCCCTATTTTTTCCTTGAGGAACTTTATAGCTTTAGGTTTCACAATAAAGCCTTTGATCCATTTGAAGTTAGTTTTTGTGTATGGTGTGAGGTATGGATCTTGTTTTATTTTCCTTCAAATGAACATCCAGTTTTTCCAGCATCATTTGTTAAAGAAACCATCTCTTGCCAATTTAATGGATTTCAGCCCTTTTTCAAAAATCAGCTGACCATAAGCCGATGCATCTGTTTCTGGTTTCTCAATTCTGTTCTAGTGGTCTATGTGTCTGTCATTGTATCAATACCAGGCTGTTTTGACTACTGAGACTGTGTAGTATGTTTTGAAATCCAGGAGTGTTAGATCCCCTACTTTATTGTTCTTCAATAGTACTTTGCTTATCTCGGTTGCTTTCCTTTCCATATAAAATTAGTGATTGGTTTTTCCATATCCTTAAAGCATGTTGATGGGATCTGGATTGGTTTTGGATTGAATGTATAGATTTCTTTGGGTGGTATTGACATTTTCACAATGTTCAATCTTCATATCCACAAGCATGGTATGTTCTTTCATTTATGTA
>NW_006921739.1:3206873-3216954 GCF_000298275.1 Orycteropus afer afer | reverse complement strand
TTCCTGTTCACAAGGGGAATGGTTTCAGTCTCTCTCCATTGAGAATAATGTTGGCTGTTGGTTTTGCATAGATGCCCTTTATTATGTTGGGTAATGTCCCTTCTATTCCTATGTTGCTGCAAGTGTTGATCAGGAATGAATGTTGGATTTTATCAAATGCCTTTTCTGCATCAGTTGATATGATCATGTTCTTTTGTTTTATTTAAGTGATGGATGATGATTTTTTTTTAATATTGAACCATCCTTGCATACTTGCTATGAACCCCACTTGGTCATAATGTATTAATTTTTTTTATATATATATTGTTGGAATCTATTAGCTAGGATTTTGTTCTTCAACAATATATCTTCAAAAATGCATCTATACTCATGAGGGATATTGGTCTGTCGTTTTCCTTTTGAGTGAAGTCTTTGCCTGATTTTGGTATCAAGGTTATGCTTGCTTCATAAAATGAATCTGGGAGGATTCTGTCCTTTTCTGCATTCTGGAATAGTTTGAGTAGGATTGGTATCAGTCTTCTCTGAATGTTTGGTAGAATTCTCTAGTGATACTGTCTGGGTCAAGACATTTTTAGTGGTAATTTTTTTACAACATGTTCAATTTCTTCTTTTGTTATGAGTCTGTTTAAATTTTCCATCTCAGTCTGTATTAGTTTCAGTAAATAGTTTGTTTCTAGAAATTTATCCATTTCTTCTAGATTTTCAAATTTGTTGGAGTATAGTTCTTCATAGTATCCTGATATTATCCTTTTAATTTCTGTTGGTTCTGTTGTGATGTCATCCAATTTGTTTCTTATCTGTATTCTCTCCCTTTTTCTTTTGTTAAATTTGCCAGTAGTTCGTCAATTTTATTAATCTTTTCAAAAAATCAACTTCTAGTCTTGATGTTTTTTCTATTGTCTCTATTATCTGTTTCATTTATTTCTGCTTGAATCATTATTATTTCTTCTGGTGACTGTAGCCTTTTTTGCTGCTCTTCTTCTAATATTTGGAAATGTTGTGTTAAAGTGTTAATTTAACAACAATGCTGTGTTAAATTGTTAAAGTGTTGATTTTGGCTCTTTCTTGTTTCTTGATGTGTGCCTTTATTGCTATAAATTGGGCTCTGATCACTGCTTTTGCTGTGTCCCAAAGATTTTGGTATGTTATGTTTTCATTCTTGTTTGAGTCACCCAATTTCTTGATTTCATTTTTCATTTATTCTATCATCCAGTCATTTTCAAAGAAGCTGTTACTCAGTTTCCATGTGTTTGTTCTTTTTCTGTTAATCTTCCTATTGTTGGTTTTTTATTTTATAGCATTGTATTCTGAGAAGATGCTTTCCAGTATTTCAATGTTTTTAAATTTATTAATGCTTGCTTTGTGGCCTAATATATGGTCTATCCTGGAGAATGTTCCATGTGCACCGGAAAAGAATGTATATTGTGCTGTTGTTGGGTGAAGTGCTCTGTAGATGTTTTTAAGTTCAAGTTGATGGATTGTATTGTTTAGTTCTTCTGCATCTTTGTTGAGTTTCTTTCCAGTTATTCTATCTTTCATTGCAAGTGGTGCATGAACATCTCCTACTATGACTGTGGAATCATCCATTTGTCTTTTCAGTTCTGTTAAAGTCTGATTTATGTATTTCAGGGCTCTTTCATTGGTTCCATAGATATTTTTTATGGTTATATCTTCTTGTTCAATTGATCTCTTAATCATTATATAATGTCCTTCCTTGTCTCTTATGGTAGTTTTTGTTTTAAAGTCAATTTTATCAGAAATTAATATTGCCACTCTTGCTCTTTTTTGGTTGCCATTTGCTTGATATATCTTTTTCCAACCTTTGATTTTTAGTGTATTTTTGTCTCTAAGCTGTGTATGTTGTAGGCAGCATATTGATGGGTTATAGTTTCTTATCTAGTTGTAAAACTCTCTGTCTCTTGAGTGATGCATTTAATCTGTTGACATTCAGTGTAGTTTTTGACAAGTATAAATCTGTTGTTTTTATTTTGTTATGTATTTTTTCGTGGTGTTACTGATTTCTTTGTTCCATATAATTTTCTGTGCTGAGCTCGTTTTGCTTATGAATCATTATTATTTTCTTCACTGCTATTGTTTTAGTATTTGCTGAATGTTTGTGCTTGTCCTCTTTTTACTGTGATGTGAAGGTTTATCATTTTTCTTTGAGGTTACCCTGTGATTTATAATTTTCTTCCCAAATTTAGAATAGTCCATGTATCTCGTAACTCTGTTGACTTCCTCACTATTTACAATGTCTATAACTACACATTTTTTCCCCCTTTTTTTGGTTGGTTGTTTTTTTCATTGATGTCTCTGGTTCCCTGTTTACAATTTTGTAGGCTTATTTACTTTGGATGCTTTATGACTGGCTGGGTTTCTGGGTTATATCATCATGTATAGTAATAGTCAGTTATTTGCTGTTGTTCGTTCTCTGTTCCAAGGATTACTTTTAGCATCTCTTGTAAGGGTTGTCTGATTTCAGCAAATTCCTTTAACTTCTGCTTATCTGGAAATGTCCTAATTTCATCATCATATTTGGGGGCCAATTTTGCCACTATATAATTATTGGTTGGCAATTTTTCTCTTTCAGAGTTTTATATATACCATCCCATTGCCTTCTTGCCTCCATGGTTTCTGCAGAGAAATCACCACTTAATCTTATTGGTTGCCCTTTGTAGATAAATTTTTGTTTTTCCCATGTGGCTTTCAGGATTCTTTCTTTGTCTTTGGTTTTGGTGAGTTTGATGATGATATGTCTTGGGGATTTTCTCTTGGGGTCTATCCTGTTTTGGGTTCATTGGACTTTTTGAATGGATGTATTCTTGTCTTTTGTCATATCAGGGAAATTCTCTTCCAACAAGTCTTTGACAATTTTCTCTGTGGTTTCATTTGTCTCTTCTTGTTCTGGAATTCCTATTATAAGTAGGTTATTCCTTTTGATGGTATCCCAAGTGAACCTTAGGCTGTCTTCATTTTGTTTTGATATTTTTTCTGATTGATCCCTTTCCAAAGAAGCATTAAGGTATTTGTTTTCAATGTCACTAATTCTGTCTTTCATTGATTCAGTTTTACTCCTTTGCCCATTCAATGTGTTATCTATTTATGAAAACTTAGTATTAATCTTCTGGATTTCTATTTGCAGATTTTGTATCATTTCTAATTTTGCATTTATTTTGTCATTTTGGTCTTGTATTGTCTTCTCAAATAGTTCTAGGATTTTGTCTGTGTTTTCCTCAATTTTTTCAGTGTTTTCCTTGATCTGCCTTTCAATCCATTGACCAAAGCAAAAACCAAACTCACTGCTGTTGAGTTGGATCCAACTCATAGCAACCTCTCCTTGGGTTTTGAGGTGGTATCACTATGAAAATAGATTGCCCAATTTTCCAAGGAGTGGCTTGTGGGTTTGAACCACCAGCCTTCTGGTTAGCAGTCAAATTCCTTATCCGTGCATTCCAATGCTCCTTCTTCCTCAAGGATATGTTCTGGGTCCGTATCCTGCTCCTTTTTTTCTACTGCTTTATCTTGCTTCTTTGTGTCAACTGTGATGGCCTGTTGTCTCCAAGACATTTTAATGTTTTTGTGTGTATATTTAATTGGTGATTTCATGTTGCAGTGATTTGCCCAAGACTTTTGTTTTCTTTGGATATATCTGAGTAAGCTGGGTACTGTGCTCCTTTATTCATTAGTTGGCACATCTTATGCACCAACCACTTGTCTCCTTTCCATTTGTCAGCCTCCCATATATCTGTGTTGTCGTTCATAGGCAGAGCCTATTCTTTGGTCCCTGGAATCTGAATGTGAATGCTGTCACTTAAAATATCCAAAATAACCACTGCTTGGAAACATTCAAAATGCTTGTGTCCTGTGGACAGTCAAAAGTTCACAGCTCAGTTTATCTCCATTTTTGCTGTATCCCTTTTTAGTTACCAGCCACCAGCCCAGTTGTCCAGGCAGCCTTTGGTGAGCAGGACCAATTTTTAGGTTAATTCTCAGGTCCCAAACTCACTGCTGTCAAGTTGGATCTGACTCATAGAGACCTCTTCTTGGGTTTCCAAGGCAGTGTCACTATGGAAGTAGATTGCCCAGTCTTCCTTCTGAGGAGTGGCTAGTGGGTTTGAACTGCTAGCCTCCCAGTTAGCAATCAAATGACTTAGACATTATGCCACCAGAGCTCCTTTTTTTTTTTTTTTTTTGTTAACACCATGGAAATATTTAGGCTATCTGTGCTGTCAGGATAGCTGACAGTCTGCAGCTCTGTTTATCTCCCAGGGCTCCGGGATTATCTTCTGTATCTATGTCAATTGGTTTTCTTTTCTTTATTGAAGAGGATCTGTTAGCTTGTCTGTCTATTCTGCCATTTTACCCAAAATCCCAGCTCCTATGAGTCGGGGCCGACTCGACGGCACATAATAGCAACAACAACAACAATATTAATAAGGCTTTTACCAGCCAATTCTTTAAGTGCATGACCTCTTCCATCTTCTGAGTCTGTCTTAGTGTGGAAGCTCCACTGAAATCTGTCCACCATGGGTCACCCTGCTGGTATTTAAAATACTAGTGACATAACCTCCAGCCTCATAGAAACACACAACCCACCACAGTACAACAAACTGATAGATGAGTGGTGGTCATCTTAGATAGTTGTTAGATAATGATAACTCCCTTGAGGTTGCTGGTTGCTCCTTGGAGATATGAAACTGCATAGTGATCATTTCTTAAATTGGTCTTGATAAATAGTCAAGAATCAGTTTGTTTATTGCTACTCTAAGGAAACCATTCTGACATATAGCTTCAAACAGAAGAGCTTATGATACAGAAGTGGTCTCAAATATTTGGTGTTGTAAATACATTTATTGCATTCTAAACAGTGATACTGCATTTGAAAGAATTGCAAACTAATAATTAGTTTTGAAGGCATTTTCTCAGAAGTATAATTTAATCCAATAAATATGCCTTTAAGTGATGCCTGAGATTAATGAAATCAGCAATCCAGACTGCAAAGCAATTAAATGTTGAGTGGTTGTTGTATAAAAGAGTATAAGGCATGATTCCTTTGGATAGAAAAAATTGTTATTTATAGAGAAAAAATACTTTGCTTCTAAGTATCAAAACATTTTAACTTTGAAATTATACTTACTTAAAGTAGAAGATATTGGCCATCCAAAGATCTGTGCACATGTTATATGAGTCATTTAAACATATTAAGAAGAATATATTTTTTTGATTCTGTGCAAGCTTATTAAAGTGTAAGAACAGCTTATTTAAACAAGGTTGACCATTGAGTTGACTAACTTTCACAGATTTCTTTTAACCTTATATTAAAAAAAAAAAAAAACTCTCTGCCATCAGGTTGAATCTGATTCATAGCAACCCCTCCTTGGGTTTCCAAGGCTGTATCTCTATGGAAGTAGGTTGCCCAGTCTTCCTTCCAAGGAGTTTGAACCACCAGCCTTTTGGTTAGCAGTCAAATGCCTTAGGCACTACACCACCAGAGCTCCTTTTACACTTAAAGGATTTTTTTTATCCTTTTAAATCTGGTTTTCCTTTTTTAAAAAAACTAAAACAAACAAACAAAAAACATCAAGAGGCTTGATATATTATAAATTAGCAGATTTTGCCAAATTTTCTCTAAGAAGATTAAGATGACAGCATTGAGAAACTGAATTTCATTTTGACAAAAGAAGCATCAATGGTTGAGTATGGTTTTACAGTAGTTCAATATAGTACATTATTGAAATATCTGAGATGGTTTGGTAGTATTTCTGAGTATTTGTAGTATTTCTGAGAATGTTTTTTCTCTTTTCAGAGATTATCTATTAAGGGAAACTATATACCAGAGCTCTGATGGCATAATGCCTAAGGCATTTGACTGCTAATGAGAAGGCTGGCAGAGTTCAAACCCACCAGCCACTCTGTGGAAGAAAGACTGGGCAATCTACTTCTGTAAAGATTTATTACCTCAAAAACCCAATGGGGGTTACTATGAGTCAGAATTGACTTGATGGCAGTGGCTTTGGTTTCGGTTTTGATATATACTGGTACAGCTTTTAAAAATCAAGTAATGCTCACCAGAATACATAAAGGTTTAATCGAAATCTAAACTAATTCTCTGCCTAGGAGGGCTTACAACAAGTTTCCTTCATGCTGTCTATGTGCATATCTTATTGAGTTTATAGTAGAAATCCATTTAAATTGAGCTTTATATACTGTTCCTATGTTCTGTATGGGAGCTCTGGTAGCATAGTGGCTAAGGCACTTGACTGCTAACCAGAAGGCTGGCGGTTCAAACCCACCAGCCACTCCTCGGAAGGAAGGTTGGGCAATCCTACTTCCGTAGTGATACTGCCACGGAAACCCAAGGAGGGGTCGCTATGAGTCAGGGCTGACTCGACGGCACATAACAACAACAACAACAATGTTCTGTATGGAAGGGGAAAGGGTAAGACTCTTCATTGGGTAGAATTTTCAGGTCAGTTATGAGCTAGGTTATGGAATTCACTAAATTGATTCACTTTTAGGACTACCTAGGTCACTTTCAAAGTTACTTCCTATAAATAGGAATCATGGTAGGAGAACCTAGAATAACTACTCATACTAGCTCTAGTCTATGGACTCCTATTCCTTTATGCTTGTAGTTCCAGTCCAAAGTACTAGGTGAATCCTTAATACTAAAAAAAAAAAAAAAACAAACTTAAATTATTTATTTTATAAGTGAGAAAACTTAGAACACTCAGAGAGGAAAAGTGAATTGCTTGGGTTTACTGAGAGAATTATGGCAGGATTGAAGGATGCCAGTTACTGATTCTGAATCTACTGTGCTCTTCTTTACTCTGTGAATATTATGGGAAGTGAATAAGGTATTTGAGCTTTTTATTAATATGAAGTTAATTATATATTTCTATTTATTAAACTATTTTATGAGTTATTATTGTAACTATTACTACTAATATTAAAAGTAGGTCATTTATTATACATAGTATTTTTAGTCTCTGTGCTAAGTACTACCACTTTTAATATTATGAAAAAAACAAACCTTTTGAGATAGACACTATGTTAAGTATTTCATTAATGAGGTAATATTAGTATAAAGACTTAAGTCATTTGCCCAAATCACACAACTATTAATTAGAAGACTCAGTACTCAAATCCAGATCTGTTTTACATGTATGAGTGAGCTCATAATAATGGGACATTGTTTCTGAACTAATTAATTAGTATTTGTTAGATATTGGTATTTCATTACTTTTGACTATCTCAAGCATTATGCCAAAGGAAGGGAAGGTTATTTTCATGAAAGTCAAGGAATCAAATATAGTATGAGATGACAGATAATGACTTCATTTCTTTTTCCAGTGGCAAATTCTGGATATACTAACATTCTTCTAATATAAACCATTCTAAGTAATCTTTGGAGTTAAATGACTGTAATAAAGTTGTGAGGAGCACAACCAATGAAAACTGTTAAGATAAAGAAACAGATTAGTGTATAAAAAGTTCTGAAAAGTAAAAGTAATATTTAGACAGAAATAACAAAACAAGCTCAAAGAAACAGGACTATTTTCTTCCTTCTTCAGTAGATTTTTTGGTATACTTTTTTCTTTTCCTGTTTTTACCTATGTTTTTCTGTTTCATTCTGTTTTTTTTTTTTTTTTCTATTAACACCTTTGTCAAACTATTTATTTCCCCAGGTTGACTAGTTACATTTCTTTAATTTAGCCACTTTCATGTAGCTCTTAATTTCTTAGGAACTGAGCTATATTTTCACTTCCCACTAAGTGTCCAAATGTTTGACAAAGAACAAATAAATTGGGTACAGAGTACATGCTGAGTTGGACGGAAGACAAGATTTATTTTTAAATTGGCTTTTTAATATAGTTAATCAGTTGCTATACTAAAATTGGAACTGTGCTATTGAAAATTGTGAGAACATTAACATCGGAATCAACTGAAGCAATTTGTCTAACACCAAGAGGATAAGCCATATGGAAGCAGTTAAGCACATCTTAACATGAAGGTATGTTGTTGTTGTTAGGTGCCAGCAAGTCGGCTCTGACTCATAGTGACCCCGTGGATTATAGAATGAAACATTGGCCAATTCTGTGCCATCCTCACCATTGTTGCTGTGTTTGAGCTCGTTTTTGCAGTCACTGTGTCAGTCTATCTCATTGAGAGTCTCCCTCTTTTTCACTGACCTACTTTATTATGTATGCTGTCTTTCTCCAGTGATTTTGTCCCTCCTGATGACATATCCAAAGTAAGTTAGATGCAGACTTGCTATCCTCGCTTCCAAGGAGCATTCTGGCTGTACTTCCTCTGAGACAAATTTGTTCGTTCTTCTGGCAGTCCATGGTATATTCGATAATCTTAGCCAACAGGACAATTCACATACATCAAGTCTGTTTTTGGATTTCCTTTTGCATTGTCCAGCTTTCCCTTGCATATAAAGCAATTAAAAGTACAATGCTTGGGTCAGGCACACTGTAGTCATCAAAGAGACTCAGAACAATTGTGCAATATGCTGCACACATTTTAAAACAGATTTTTATGAAAGCTATGACAATATTTTTATAAATAAAAATATTAACTATTATGGTTTTTGTGATAATTATAAGTATTTATAGGTATAAGTCAGTGTGAATACTTATTCTATTGTGATGAATTATTTCAATTACTTAAAAACATCTTTCTATTACATAGGAGATGCACAGTAAATATCTGTATAATGTTGGAAAGGATGAAAGAACTGAGAATGTATTGTGATTTATCAGTCACTCAAAAAGTATGCTATTTTCATAAACAATAGAAAGCAAGGCTAGCAATGCCACAGCAATACTGAAAGTCAATGAGAACAACAAAAATTCAGAATTTGTATTAAATCAGTTCCTGAAGAAAGAAATATGGAGAGTTCTACCATTCTGTAGTTAACTTTACAGATCATGTTGTCATTCTCCCTATGAAAACTGAAGAACTCCATTTTAGTGTGCAGTGGTTCTCAATCCAAGTATAGTACTGAATGTCTGATACAGCTGCTACTGCTTCCAGGCTGTGCAGTCACCACTATTACATCTACTCCCAGTAATGGTAGAGGAAGCTGAGAACAAGACAACAGAGTATTGAAATCCCCACAGGCAAGTGGATGGTTGCCAAAGCAGTGTAATTTGCAGGACATTGAAATATTAAAGATGTAGTGTCCAAAAACAATTTCCCTCAGTCTGGCTCTGATGATTGGAATTCCAATAGTAGTGATAAATTTGTTTGGCTGAAAGTATTTCACTTTCCAGAAGTCCTTTTTAAAACTGTTGTTTCCTGAGAATAAATGGTTATTAGTCACTTAGCAGGAGCCCTGGTGGTGCAGTTGTTAAGCATGCAGTTGCTAACCGAACCCACCAGCCACTCCACAAGAGAAAGATGTGACAGTCGGCTTCCATGAAAATTTACAGCCTTTGAAACCCAGTGGGGGAGTTCTACTCTGTCCTCCAGGGTTACTGAGAGTTGGAATCAATGGGACAGCAGTGGGTATGGTTTTTTGGTTTAGTTGTCACTTAGCACCATTTTGAGCATTAGTTTACATACAGTTTTTCTATATGAGAGCTAGTCGACGGGGATTTTGACTAGGGTTGATGGAACCGAAAAAAAGATCTTGTTAGTGTTGGTTGTCATTAACTCAGCTCTAACTTATGGTGACCTTATATATAACAGAACAAAACATTGTCTGGTCCTGCACCAATAATAAAAGGTAAGTACTACAGAAGGGAGGTTAGGCCTAAGGAGGGGAGTATTGTGAGGAGTTTAGGACAAAGATTGGCACAAAGAGGTTCCAACTAGAAGGGGAGGTGGTTAGAATAGAAATGTTGTTGTTGTTATTTGCCGTCAAGTTGGACCCGACTCATAGTGACCCCTCCTTGGGTTTCCGAGGCAGTGTCACTATGCAAGTAGATTGCTCCATCTTCCTTCTGAGGAGTAGCTGGTGGGTTTGAACTGGTGGGTTTGACTGGTTAGCAGTCAAGTGCCTTAGGCACTATCCATCCATACTGTATTCATCTTATAATTTAAGTGTCCTCAAGTTGTCCAGTTATCTGGG
>NW_006921739.1:3200036-3206773 GCF_000298275.1 Orycteropus afer afer | reverse complement strand
TTTAGGAAATTCAATGCCTTACCCCAAGGAGTACTTATATTCTTGTGGCTATTGATTTTCTTGTTTGGGCATTATTTTATTTTATTTTTTTTTTCAAATCAACTATGGCCATTTCATCCCAGTTTGCTATAGCTTTTCTCTGGTCCTTTTGACTAAAACATGGTTAGAGACCTTTATCTGTATTCCTTAAAGCATTGATGACATCTGTAGTGCTTGACAAACTTTGTTAGAGACTTGGAATTAACTAACCTGTAAATTGAAATTTGTGAGGCATTGGTGACTCAGTGGTCCAAGTCTCACCTTCAGTGCTGGAGTCCTCAGTTCAATTCCTGGCCAGTATACCTCAAGTGCAGTCACTAGCCATTTGTTAGTGGTCAATTACACATAGCTGTGATGCTGAACAGATTTCAGTGGACTTCCAGACTAAGTTGGACTAGAAAGAAAGGCACGGTGATCTACTTTCTCCACATTAAAGAACAAAACCTGCTGCTATTGAGTTAATTCTGACTTACAGTGACACCATGTTTTATAGGGTAGAACTGTGCTCCTTAGAGTTTTCTTGACTGTAATCTTCATGGGAACAGAACAGCAGGCCTTTCTTCTGTGGCATCATTGGGTAGGTTTGAACCACCTACATTGGCTTTCTTGAGGCTTCGAATTGCCCCTGCTTTTCCTCTTAATTTTCTTAGTGAATCTCCCCAGGTCAATCCCCCGCTGGTAAGCACCTGCTTTTGTTTGTTTGTTTAACAGTTAAAAAAGAAAATTGTATTGGCTCAGCTTGTCCTTATTTAGGCAATACTCTTCATCCCAAGAAACCTTACAGGCTAATTGCCAGACTTTGTATTGTACTTCCTTAGATCAAATGCCAATTCCTGTGGCTAAGATAGGGCAGGAATGAATTAATGAACTACAGATCATGGGCACTTGGTGCTGCCTCCTTATAATGGCTTCTAGATGAGGAGGAATCCCTTAAAAGGGAATTGTGCATTCAGAAGATATCATGAATTAATAGATTGATATGCTTCATTCACCATTATAAAGTGCATCAGGGAAAGTGAGATACAGAAGTTCCACAGCATTGTGTTTCATGGTAGACTAGAAGGGGAAAGAAACCTTGCTAAAAAAAAAAAACAGGTGGTGGCCAAAGATAGAGAAGTGTGTAGCTAGGTCCAAGAGTTCACAGAAATAAATATAAACAAACCAAGAACCCACTTTGAAAAAATACATAAGCAATTGGTTCATAGAGGAGAGTCTCTTTAATCTATATGCCTCCTACCATGCTCCTCAGTCCTTGTCTTTCAAACACTGTCCCAGGAAATGTGTAGCTCCACCTGAGCTGATACTTCATCCCAGGAGACCATCTCCAAATACTCTCTTATGGGAGTTTACCATTTCTTCACTGGAGAACGTATGTCTCATAAAGGAAGTATTTGAAATACTTATTCTCAGAACCATTTCATCACAGTTTTAGTGCTTGGATGTTTCTTATCTCCTATCATAAAACAAGGAGCCCTGGTAGTGCAGTGATTAAGCACTCCACTGCTAACCAAAAGGTCAGTGATTAGAACTCACCAGCCACTCTGTAGAATAAAGATGTGGCAGTCTGCTTCATAAAGATTACAGCCTTGGAAACCTTATGGGAAAGTCCCTATGAGTCAGAATTGACTCCGAAGTAATCCTTTTTTTATTATAAAAACATGAATAAACTTAGTTTTGTGGATATTTTTATTTGTGGAATCTTGTGAAACATTTGGACAATTGAGCAGAATGTTGTTGTTAGGTGCTGTCGAGTCAGGTCCAACTCATAGCAACCCTATGTAAAACAGAACAAAACACTGCCTGGTTCTGTGCCAGCTTTACAATCCTTGCTATACCTGAGCTCATCATTGCAGCCACTGTATCAGTCCATCTCATTGAGAGCCTTGCCCTTTTTCATTGACCCTCCACTTTACCAAGCATTATATTCTCCAATGAATGGTCCCTTCTGACAGCATGACCAAAGTAGGTCAGAGGAAGTCTGGCCATTCTCACATCCAAGGAACATTCCAGCTACACTTCTTTCAGGACAGATTTGTTAGTTCTTTAGCAGTCCATGGTACTTTCAGTATTCTTCACCAAGACCACACTCAAAAACATCAATTCTTCTTTGGTCTTCTTTATTCATTGTCCAGCTCTCACATGCACATGTGGTGATTGAAAATACCATGGCTTGGATTAGGCACACATAAGTTTTCAAAGAGACATCTTTGCTCTTCAGCACTGGAAACAGGGTCTTTTGAAGCAGATTTGCCCAGTTCAATATGTCATCTGATGCCTTGACTGCAGTTTCCATTGATGTTGTTTGTGGAACCAAGTAATATGAAATCTTTCACAACTTCAATCTTTTTTTCTCCATTTATCATAATGCTGCTTATTGGTCCAGTTGTGAGGATTTTTGTTTTCTTTATGTTGAGGTGTAATCCATATTGCTGACTGTAGTCTTTAATCTTCATCAGTAAGTACTTCAAGGCATCCTCACTTTCAGCAAGCAAAGTTGTGTCTTCTGCATATCACAGGTTGTTAATGAGTCTTTCTCCAGTCCTGATGCCATGCTCTTCTTCATACAGCCCAGCTTCTTGGATTATTTGCTCACCATACAGATTGAATAAGTATGGTGAAAGGATACAACCCTGATGCACACCCTTATTGATTTTAAACCATGAAATATCCCCTTGTTCTGTGTGAATGACAGCCTCCTGGTTTATGTACAGGTTACTCATGAGCACAATTAAGTATTCTGGAATTCCCATTCTTCACAATGTTATCCATAATTTGTTATGATCCACACAATCAAATGCTTTTGCATAGTCAATAAAACACAAGTATACATCTTCCTGGTATTCTTTGCTTTGAGCCAAGATCCATCTGACATCAGCAACGAGAACTCTCATTCCATGTCCTCTTCTGAATGCAGCTTGAATGTCTGGAAGTTCTCTGTCAATATACTGCTGCAACCATTTTTGAATTATCTTCAGTAATATTTTACATGCATGCAATATTGATGATATTGTTCAATAATTTCTACATTCTGTGGATCACCTTTCTTTGGAATGGGTACAAATATGGATCTCTTCCAGTCAGTTGGTCCGGTAGCTATCTTCCAAATCTCTTAGCATAGTTGAGTGAGTGCCTCTAGCACAGCATCTCTTTGTTGAAACATCTCAATGGGTATTCCATCAATTCCTGGAGTCTTGTTTTTTTGCCAGTTCCTTCAGTGCAGCTTATACTTCTTCCTTCAATACCATTGGTTCTTGAACATATGCCACCTCCTGAAATGGATGAACATTGACCATTTGTTTTTGGTACAGTGACTCTGTGTACTCCTTCTATCTTATTTTGATGCTTCCTGCATCATTCAATATTTTTCCCATAGATTCTTTCAGTATTGCAACTCAAGGCTTAAATTTTTTCCTGAATTCTTTCAGCCTGAGAAATGCTAAGTGTGTTATTCCCTTTTGGTTTTCTAACTCCAGGTCTTTGCACATATCATTATAATAATTGGCTTTGTCTTCTCAAGCTGTTCTTTGAAATATTCTGTTCAGCTCTTTTATCTTATTGATTCTTCCATTTGTCTTAGCTACTTTCCATTCAAGGGCAAGTTTCAGAGTCTATGCTGACATCCATTCTGGTCTTTTTTCTTTTCCTCTCTTTTTAACGATGGTTTGCTTTCTCGATGTATGATGTTCTTGATGCCATCCCACAATTCCTCTAGTTTTTGGTCATTGGTGTTCAATGCATGAAATCTTTTCTTTAGATGGTCTCAAATTCAGGAGGGATATAATCAAGGTCATATTTTGGCTCTCATGGACTTCTTTTGTCTTCAACTTCAGCTTGAAGTTGCATATGAGCAGTTGATGGTCTGTTCCACAATCAGCTCCTGGCCTGGTTTTGGTTGCAGATATTGAACTTCTCTATCACCTCTTTCCACAGATGTAGTTCATCTGATTCCTGTGCACTCCATCTGTCCATCCATGTTTATGTCCACTATTTATGTTGTTGAAAGACGTTATTGGCAATGAATAAGTCATTTGTCTTGCAAAATTTCATCGTGCGATCTCCAGCTTTATTTCCATCATCAAGCCCATATTTTCCAACTACCAGTGATTCTTCATGTCCAACTTTTACAATCCAGTCACTGGTGGTAATCAACACATCTTGATTGCATGTTTGGTCAATTTCAGATCACAGAAGTTGGTAAAAATCTTAAATTTCTTCATCTTTCACTTTGGTGATTGGCACATAAATTTGAATAACAGCAGTATTAACTGGTCTTCCTTGTAGGTATATGGATGTTATCATATCACTGACAGCATTGTACTTCAGGATAGATCTTAAAACATACTTTGTGACTATGAATGCCATGTCATTCCTCTTCAGTTTCTTATTCTTGGCATAGTAGATCATATGGTTGTCTGAGTCAAAATGGCCAAAACTAGTCCATTTCAGCTCACTAATGCCAAGGATATCAATCTATGTGTTCCATTTCCTTTTTGACAACTTCCAATTTTCCTAGATTCATACTTCATATGTTCTATGTTCCAATTATTAGTGAATGTTTACAGCTGTTTCTTATCTTGAGTTGTTTCACATCAGCAAATAGAGGTCCAGAAAGCTTTACTCCATCCACATCATTAAGGTTGGCTCTACTCTGAGGGGGCAGCTCTTCCTCAGCCATATTTTTAGTGCCTGAGGAATTTCACTACCAATCAAAAGGTTGGTGGTTCAAACCCACCAGCTACTCCTCAGAAGGAAGATTCTGCAATCTACTTCCATAGTGATAATGCCATGAAAAACCAAGGATGGGTTGCAATGAGTCAGATCTGCCTCGATGGCAGTGAGTTTGGTTTTTTGATTTCTGACCTGAGGGGCTCATCTTCTGGCACTATATTGGACAATATTTCATGGCTATTCATAAAGCTTTCCAGTAATATATCAGATAGTGTTTCACTGCCATTCATAAGGTTTTCACTGGCCAATTCTTTGAGAAGTGGAAGGCCCCTTTCTTCTTCTGAGTCTGTCTTAGTCTGGAAGCCCTGCTGAAACCTGTCCACCATGGGTGACCCTGCTGGTATTTGAAATACCAAATAGCCTCCAGCCTCACAGCCACCACAGTATAACAAACTGACAGACTAGTGGTGGGCTGAGCAGAATATGTCCCTTATTTTTTAATTAAAACACTGGATATTATCAGATTAAATTAGTAAATGTGTAACTTTGATAACCCCATGATTTACAAAGTACATTTTTTTGTTGTTGATTTTTCCTGGTGGTCTCTAATTAATGAGCTTTAACAAATATATGACAATGACAACAGTCTGTATAACACAACACACTACCATTGAGTTGGATCCAACACATAACGACTCTTCCTTGGGTTTCTGAGGCTATATCACTACGGAAGTAGATTGCCCAACCTTCCTTCCAAGGAGTGGCTGGTGGGTTTGAACCACCAGCCTTCTGGTTAGCAGTCTAGGCACCAATTATGGGGATATAAAGTAAGTAGAAAAGCAGGTTACTCAACTTCTTGATAAATCTATCAAACCAAGTTATTCTGCCTTTCTACTTCCATGTCTTTGGTCAGATAATTTAATTTCTGAGAGGTCATTTTGCTCATCTGTAAAAATGTGAACAACTACTTTGTAGTATTTCCATAAGAAATAACTAAAATTATATATTTAGAAGTGGCTGACACAGTGACTGGCACATAGTTGTTCAATAAAATTCCTTCGCAAAGGAACCAGATTCCCATAGAACAGGCCGCTTCCATAGTTACTAACTAATATGCTACAATGATGAAAGAAAAACTTTGTCTCCAAATTTGCTTTCTTACTTTTTTGTCTTCTCTCTGGTTTCCAATTAAATTTCTCTACTTAAACATCTTATTGTTGTTTTAAGTTTAACATCTCAAAAGCTGCTGAAATCACTGCCTTGTGTCTCACTAGGCACCTCTTCTAAATTTCCCATTTCCAAAGGGTCATCTCCTTCTCTAATCCATAAATCCAAATTAACCTCTTTTGATAAACCTTCAGTGAATGACTTTTTTCCTTCTATTATATTCTGAAGCCCTAAAAACTGGTCTTCAGTTCACAGTATGTTATTTTGAAATTTTTGTTATTCATAACCCATTATTTATTTCTGCTTTTTAGTCATATTTTGCTAAAAGCTTCTTAAAAAAGGAAGTAATTCTTTTCTCATTTCCTTTATATGTGCCAAAGCTTTTAGTAAACAATAGGTTGATTCATTGATTGTTGACTATAAGTATATACAAATAAGCTCCAACATCTTGCTTTATTTCTTTCTCCTTTTCCTTTATTTTAGCTTTCCTCATTTTGCCTCTAGAAAAAAAATCTTTCTAGAGGAATAAAGATACTGTCTATTTATCACTTTGGGTATTAATGACAGAGATTAGGATTTGGTTTTGGTTATATTATTTGGAAAATATCCTGTGTTACTAATTTCCCACACAGATTTATAGAACCTCTTTCGATAAGCCTGTGAGCAGCCTCTTTTATTTGTGTTAGCTCACTCATGGAGTGTTAGGAAAATAATTTAAAAACACAGCCTGACCATGGTATAGTTTTTAAATAATTATGAACAGATTATGTCTAAGATCGCTTTGTCTTATCATTAATGAACTAAAACCAACTTTTAAAAAGCTTCAGCAAATTTAGCAGATCCATAGCTAGATATTAGCCATA
>NW_006921739.1:3191746-3199901 GCF_000298275.1 Orycteropus afer afer | reverse complement strand
TCTCATATTTTATGAGAATTCAATTTTTATTGATGAAGAAACAAAAGTTGGAATAAAATACAACTCAGAACTTATTTTTAGCATTTTGGCTTATATGAGTATACTTTTAATAGCGTGTTTTCACCCTTTCCTTTCCAGGGTCTCAAAGGACATCCAGGGCTCCCAGGGCTCAGAGGTGAACAAGTAAGTATTTCAAATACTTCCTTTACGAGACATATAGTATCCAGTGACAAAGACACACAGTAGGGAACTCCAATGAAATTATTTATCCCTGCTGAACTCTTTCAATTCTTCTTTCCAATGAGTTTTACTCTATTTTGTGTAAGTCAACCTTTTAATTATCTTTTGTGTTTTCTTTTTTCTTTTCAAACCCCAGACTAATGTCAACTATTTGCCTTACATGTTCCATACCAGCTCATAAACTTCTGTGGTTCACAGGCCCCCTGTGGAAAATCTCATAAATGTTATAAACCCTTTCACCTTGAAAATACATATATCCGTGCATATACACTCACACATATACAGCTGCTGTTTTTACTTTTCAGGGGCCAGTAGTTCATTAACACCTTTTATACAACTATTATTTCCCTGATCTTTGTATGGGGAAATAAAAGTAAATCCAAATTAGAATGGTACATATGCTGCTGTTCATTATACACATATACACACATTAAGTCCCCAAATAGTTTCAGGTCTTAGTTTTTGATCATCTTATTGCTTCTTTCTTCCACAGGAGCTTATTATATTATTATGTCATAGGGAAAAATAAAGTCATATTTCTTGCTTTCAATACAGCATGTACAAGGCCCATATGACTAAAGTAGTGAAAAGGGTAGGAAATTAGAAACTGATTAGAATGACACTGCAAAATGGGCAAGGAGGCCACATGTTCTGACCTCCTCTAATCCCACAAGAAGACAGAGTCACCATCAATAACCCAAGGCCTATTCCTGCAAGGCCAGACATGCTGCCTCCCTTCAGCCCTTTCTTCAACCATTCCTCCCAAAGCACCACCACCTCTCTCCTGGGTTTGATAATTCACTGCAGTGGCCACACAGAAGTCACAGATTATGAGGTTTATTAGGGAAGCACCAGGCTACAGTTCAAGTTCAGGAAAAACACTCAGTCTCTCTCCCAGCCCACTGTCTCTCAGCCAAGTCTCTCACAGTCTCTCTCCCAGCAGTGCATGTCCCTCGGTGTCTCACTCAGCAACGCGTGTCTCTTGCATCTCTTTCCCAGCAGCACGTGTCTCTTTCAGCAGCACGTCTTCTTCAACCAGCACTCAGAGAGAGTTCTGCCTCTAGGAGGCCTCCTTTTGAGCTTGGCAGAGTGGCCAAACTAGCCAATCATAGCATCAGAACTCTGAGCACCTGAGAGAGAACCTCCCATAACATTGCGTTGTGCCATGCCCAACAGAAATAACCCAGGTGGATAACATTTACAATCAGGAGCTCCTCAGTTGCTCATTCCACCACTGAGTTTACAATGATTTATGGGTAGAAAAGCCATACTAAGTAATTTACTACACTGCAGACACATACCATTATTCATGATTCAGCAAAGAGTTTCAGGAACCCTTTAAAGAGAACTTCGGGAAGAAATGTGGTTGATGATCCTGAAGGAAAAGATATGAGGATGAAACAAAGCTAATTTTTTCTTTCATTCATGTTAAATGGTACATTATACTCTGTTCTGTCCCTAAAGCACAATTTTCCAAGATAACTAATTTCTGGACATGGCAAGCAAAGCATTATATGTGTCAATTGCAGGTACAATCCCTGTTTCCTGAAAATCAAATAAATGCAAAAGGAAGGCATTTGAGCATTTTGGGAAGAAAATGAGGAGGTTGGGAGGAATATTTCCTTGGGGAGATTAAAAAAAAATAATCCCTAGAATACTGTTTTGGCATAAATATGTGAATCCAATGAAGAAAACAAGATTCCTCACAGGTAAGTGAAAAATTGACTATGTGTCAGTATTGATCAGCTCTCTCAACAACTGCTCTATAACCTAGGTCTGTTGGTATACATGTTACTGTTGTGAGGGTGTATAGTTTTTAGAAGAGCCTAAAACAATTTTAAATGGTTAAAAAATATACTTTGGAGTTAGTTCTTACTTTGTATTTCATTTTTGTCTAGAAAAGGAGAGGTGGAATCTGTGATAACTTTCAGGAACAACCAAAATAATTTTGCATCTTAACTATGGAAACACTAATGTCATTAAGTGGCTCATAATTGATTTACAAGGAGATATTCATTTCCAGAAAATTTGGAAATATTTATGTTCAGTATTAAACTATAATACTGTTAAATACACTACCAGTAGTATAATTATTTATTGACTATTCAACATGTGTTAAATAATTTAAAGCCCAGCAACACTAAGAATTACTGCAATTACCACCACATTAAATATTTTACTATACATTGTTTTATTTTCCCCCCACAATAATCCCATGACATATTAGATTCCATCAAGTTGGTTCCAACTCATAGTGACCCTATGTACAACAGAACAAAACAATGCCCAGTCCTGTGCCATCCTCACAATTGTTGCCATGCTTTTAAGCCCATCATTGCAACCACTGTGACAATCCATCTCATTGAGAGTCTTCCCCTTTTGTTGCTGACCCTCTACTTTACTAAGTATGATATCCTTCTCCAGGGACACATCCCTTCTGACACCATGACCAATGTAGAAGACATGACTCTGGCCATTCTCATTTCTAAGGAGCATTCCAGCTGTACGTTCTCCAATATTCAATATTCTTGCAATTCAAATGCATCAATTCTTCTGCAGTCTTCCTTATTCTTTGTTCATTGTCTTACATGCTTAAGAGGCTATTGAAAATATAGTGGCTCAGGTCAGATGTGCCTTAGTTTTTAAAGTTACATTTTTGCTCTTAAACACTTGAAAGAGGTCTTTTGCAGCAGACTTGCCCGGTGCGTTACGTCATTGAATTTCCCAGCTGCTGCTTCCATGGGTGTTGATTGTGGACCCAAGTAAAACGAATTATTTGACAACGTCAATCTTTTCCCTGTTTGTCATGATGTTGCTTATTGGTCCAAAACCAAAAACCCACTGTCATTGAGTGATTCCACTCATAGGGACACCCACTGGGTTTCTAAGGTGGTAAGTCTTTATGGAAGTAGATAGTCCAACCTTGCCTCTGCTGAGTGGCTGGTGGGTTTGAAACCCTTCTGGGTAGCAGTCAGATGCCCTAGGCACTGTGCTACCAGAGCTCCTTCTTATTGGTCCAGTGGTGAGGATTTTTGTTTTCTTTATGTTGAGGTGTAATCTATACTGAAGGCTGTACTTTTTGATCTTCATGAGTAAGTGTTTAAACTCGTTTTTGCTTTCAGCAAGCATTGTTTTATTTTCTCCCCACATCTGCATATCACAGGTTGTTACTGGCTCTTCTTCATCCTGAGGTCTCATATAATCCAGCTTCTCCAATTATTTGCTCACCATACAGATTGAATAAGTATGGTGAAAGATATAACCCTGATGCATACCCTTCCTGATTTTAAACCATGCAGTATCCCCTTGTTCTGTTCGAATGACAGCCTCCTGGTCTATGTATAGTTTCCTCATGAGTACAATTAAGTGTTCTGGAATTCACATTTTTCACAATTTTACCCATAATTTTCTCCTTGTATATATACATACATATACATATATGTACCTATATATACATATACATATGTATACATATACACATATATACATATATGTGTGTATATCTATATCTATGTCTATATCTATGCTTATACCTATATCTATAAAATAGATGTTAGGTGCTTGGTATCATGGTGGATACATCAAAAATGTTCAGTAAATTGTCATTTTGGTGCAAGGAATGGGAGGAGAAGAGGAAGGAGAAAAGTGAAAGAGAAAAAATTGAGAGATGGGTTCTGAAAAAGTAGAATAATATATGTCTGATAGAATCCTCAAGTTGCCCTTTCTTTACTCTGTTCTTTTTCTACAAGTACTAGTTACTGTTGAGTAGATTCTCACTCCTGGTAACCCAACACATACCAGAGTAAAACTGTGATGATTCAGAAGGAGATCACCAGGCCTTTTTTTGAAGTGCTTCCAAGTGGACTAGAACCTTCAACCTTTCAGTTAACATTTGAGCATATTAGCCATTTGCAATACCCAACAACTCCATTAGTTTTCTAGAATTTCCAAAATTTTAGGAGTCCTAAGGTTCCTATGAAGGTTGGGCAATCCTACTTCCGTAGTGATACTGCCTTGGAAACCCAAGGAGGGGTCGCTATGAGTCGGGGCCGACTCGACGGCAAATAACAACAAGAAGGTTCCTATATTTAAGATAGAGGTAACACACTTCTGCTACATCAGAGTGGGAGGACACAGTTTTAGTCTGTTTTATTATCTCTTTTCTAAACAGGTAGAAAGTGAATGTTCCATAAATGAGAAAAGTATGAAACTTAAAATGGTTGTCCCTATTTGAGGTTACATCAAGGCCACTCAACACACATTCTTTTAGCTTTCCTTTGATTCAAGTACTATTTAATAGAATTACATCCTCAATAAACTGATGAATGCATGAAGGAATAATGTAATGAAGGAAAAAGGAAAGAAGAGAAAAAAATGCAGGTATATTTCCTCTCACTTTCCTATTTAGGTCTGTGGCAAGTTTCTTATGCCTTTGAGTTTGCATCTATCAGCCTTCCTTAAGCAGACCTTGTTTTAAATCAGGAATACTAAATTGCCAATTCTAAATGAGCTTCCCACTCACAGTTTTACTCACTATGTAAAATTTCAGATAGACCTGTATTATAATAAAAGTATTTATTACCTAATATCTATTTATTTAACCAGATATTCAGTAAGAATGAGTGTATCTACAAACGAACAAGATATTGGTTTTAAATTTCATTCAGCATGTAGTTTTCTGGGACTTATGCCCGGACAGTTAAGGAGTAGTTCAGGATGAATGACACAAGAAATAATTCAATCTGAAAGGACACTGATTATTAAAGTGTATAACAACTCTTCCTCTACAATAAATGTCTTTAGTTATATCACTCTGGACTTTTCCATGTTACATTTATCATTATTTATGATCAGTGTCTAATGTAGGGCCTTAACCTAACAGTTTTATTTATTTTTATTTAGTAATTTTGGCCTATTTGTACTTCAAATACATGGTTTCAGCATATAAACAACATAGAAGACTCTTAGTATTTTTGTAAGGAGAATTCCCACCCCCCCAAACTTAAGTATTATAAAGACACTAAATGTGTTTCCTTGGCGTTCTTTTGACTATGCTGTATTATTTTATTTTATTTTTCATTTCAGGGAATTCCAGGATTCACTGGTAATATTGGTTCACCTGGTTACCCTGGCAGGCAGGTGCAGTAACTGCATTTGTACACCCCTTTTATGTCCCTCTTCCTTAATACATTGTATGTTCTGATAATGACAATTAATGTTCAAATGACAAACTGGTTTATTTTTATTAAGTAATGAACTACCCATAGCTAAATAATATCAAAATAACAATTGTAAAAAATCTTTTCAAAAATTTTACTGCAAAGTCTATTTAAAATAGGAGTGAGGTTTTTAAATATGTTCGGTGTGATAAACAGTGGAGCCTCTGAAGTTAAAGTTCCTCATGATCTAGTAGGATGTTAAAACAACCTTGCTATTCATTTTACAACACTACCACTGCCTAGAGTGAATAGTAATACTTAAGACTCTCTATAGGAGCTCTGGTGGCGAAGTACCTAAGGCATTTGATTGCTAACCAGAAGGCTGGTTGTTAAAACCCACCAGCCACTCCTCAGAAGGATGATTGGGCAGTTTACTTTGGTAGTGATACCACCTCGGAAACCCAAGAAGGGGTCTCCATGAGTCAGATCCTACTCGACGGCAGTGAGTTTTGTTTGTTTTTAAGACTCTATAATAAGCATCATTTTGAAATAGCGCAGTTATAAAAACTTGGGAAACAGTTAGCAATGCTACATATACCACTATTAAATGCTCTTATCTGTATTGCATTTAGGTTTTTGTACTGCTTTAAAATTTCATTTTATTCATTTCATATTTTATTTCCCTATAATTTCTAATTTTTCAATTTAATGTAGACTAATGATAGGGCAGGAGCTCTGGTAGCATAGTGGCTAAAGCACTTGACTGCTAACCAGAGGGCTGGCGGTTCAAACCCACCAGCCACTCCTCGGAAGGAAGGTTGGGCAATCCTACTTCCGTAGTGATACTGCCTCGGAAACCCAAGGAGGGGTCGCTATGAGTCGGGGCCGACTCGATGGCACATAACAACAACAACAACAACAATGATAGGGCACATTTTGCCTTTCCAGATTTTTATGAATTTATTACTTACTCTGAAATTAATTATTCATTATTAAACTAGAAAACTGTGTTTATAATAGTTTTTATTCTCAAGAATGAGGGAAATAAAACTGCCAAATAAAATAATCTTTTGTTAACAAAATTCATGTTTTTAGGATGTTAAAGATACCTGGAGATATTATATGTAATAACCTTAGCGTAAAGTGGTTATATATGTTAGAAGAAAAGCACAAAATATAAATACATAAACATACGGACATTGTTCTAAACTTAAATATGTATTCTTTTTTTAAAAAAAATATATAAGAAGTCAAGGAAATAAGTTTTAGAATAAGTTTATTATAAGAGTTTTAAAAGATCCATGTAATTCCCCAATGAGAAATAATTTAATAAAAAAAAATTGCATCTTACAATGTATGTAGATCTGCTTTATTTAGACAGCTAAAATATATTTGCATATGAATTACATCCAGTGCCTCTTTTGGTTCTGAAATTCTAAATTTCCCTGAACATTTGTAATCATTTTTAAGTATATGGAATCCTGAGTTTTGTAGCTGTGAAAATATCTCTTTATACACACTTATTAATCTATAACAACTCTTTAAAAAGTACTTTAATGTAATAAAGGTGTCTTTTGTTCACACTAGGGTTTAGCTGGACCAGAAGGTAATCCAGGTCCTAAAGGTGTAAGAGTAAGTAAGCATTTTTATCATCTTTTTAAGCATACTTACATTGCAAAACAGTAGAATGAAGTACATAAAATGTTTATCAGTTTCACATTTTCTTAAAAGCTTAGCTTTCTTAGGAGCTTTGCATTTTATATAGGCTTTCCTTGAAGTGATGTAAACACCTGCTTAATAGTTACTTTCACTTTTATGCCTACAGAAAGGAGCCTTATAGTGTAGGTTTTATCGTTCTTTTCAATTAATTTCCTAACATAATTTCTGGCTTATTAGAATGTACTCTATCAGCATTCACAGTATTATTTAAGTAAGAATATTTACAGATGTAAAAAATCATGATGAAAAAATATATGAAGAAATTTACATTGGTTAAAGATGAAGATAATTTTATAATTTGAAAATTATCAAGAGTAGAGAAATATCTTCAAAGAATGAAATACGCTTACCATATCAAGGACTTCCCACTGGACTTCACAACCATTTAAGGAATCATTGGCTATAAGATGTAAACAAAATTACTATGATATTCATGATATATATATTAAAAAAAAAAAAAAAACAAACTCACTGCCATCAAGTTGGATCTGACTCATAGAAACCCCTTCTTGGGTTTCTGAGGCAGTATCACTACGGAAGTAGATTGCCCAGTCTTCCTTCTGAGGAGTGGCTGGTAAGTCTGAACTACCAGCCTTCTGGTTAGCAGTTAAATGCCTTAGGCACTATGCCACCAGAGCACATGATATACAGTGTGCTACAAATTAAAATCAAAGTTTGTTCTAGGAAAAATTAGTAAAAGTAAGCTAAAATTTTCCAAAGTCTACATTTATACCTTAAATTATCTAAAATCCAACACCACCACCACCAATTGCCAGTGAGTTGATTCCAACTCATGACAATCCAGTGTGTCAGAATGGAAGTGTACACCATAAGGTTTTTGATGACTAATTTTTTGGAAATTTATCATCAAACCTTTCTTCTGAGGAACTTTAGAATCAGCCAAGTGTGTCTTTTATCTAAAATACCTTTTAGACAGCATCAAGGGTCTCCTATTTATAATAACTTCTATAAATACGCATCCAGTCTTTAAGCAATACATGCTGTATCAATTCCTTACATTTCCAAAGATTCTTAAA
>NW_006921739.1:3181216-3191646 GCF_000298275.1 Orycteropus afer afer | reverse complement strand
TTTGCTATCAGTTTTGTGAGGTAGGAGAACAAGCATAACATCCCTATTTTACAAATGAGAAAATAGTAAGCTAAAAAATTTAAGTGATTTGCCAAAATCTAGTTTGCTAAAACTAGAACAAAGATCTTACACTTTTAGCTTTGTAGTACTCTCTCTGCTATCTCATGCTGTCTCTACTCTTGCATTAAGTAAAATTATTATAGGTGAAAGCCATGCATTTTTTTTTTTTTAATTAGAAACTGCACTGAAGGCACATGTCTACTTGATTCAAGAAGCAGAAGAGATTAGTGGTCAAGAGTATGGGTTTTTGAGTCAGGCAGGCTCTCTTTTTCCATATTTTGTGAATTTAGATAAATCAGTCAACCCCTCTGTACTTCATGTTTCTTAAATAATATTAATACAACTTAAGTTTCAAGTAATTCTCATTTAATTTTGAAAATTAAATGAGGCTAACATTCTTAAAGCACAATGCCTGGCATATGATATCCATTTATTACAGCAGTACTGTCTATACAGTTTTCACTGGCCAATTTTTTTCAGAAGTAGATTGTCAGGTCCTTCTTCTGAGTCTATATTAGTCTGAAAGCTCTGCTGAAACCTGTCCACAATGAGTGACTCTGATGATATTTGGAAGAGAAGTGGCATATCTTCCAGTGTCAGAGCAGCATGTAAGTCACTGCAGTATGACAAACTGACAAATCATCGATCGCTTATATGCAAGTTCAAGTTGAAGCTAAAGAAAGTTAAAATAAGTCCACAAACTATGTATGACCTTGATGTATCCTACTTGAATTTAGAGACCATCTCAGGAACAGATTTGATTCATTGAACACTGGTGACTGAAAATCAGAGGAGTTGTGGAATGACATCAAAGACATAATACATGAAGAAAGCAAAGATCATTAAAAAGGCAGGAAAGAAAGGGAAACCCAAAATGAGTAGACTGTAACTTGCTCTTGAACATAGAGTAACTGTACAAAATTGAAGAAATGATTAAATAAAAGAGCTGAACAGAAGATATTGAAGGGTGACTCAAGAAGACAAAGTAAAGTATTATAATGAAAAGTGTGAAGACTTGCAGTTAGAAAAACAAAATGGAAGAAAATGCTCAGCATATCTCATGCTGAAAGAATTGAAGAAAGAAGTCAAGCCTCAAGTTGCAATATTTAAGGATTTTGTGGGAAACAGAATGATGCAGGAAGCATTAAAAGAAGATGGAAGGAATACACAGAGTCACTCTACCAAAAAAGAATTGGTTGATGTTTAAGCATTTCAGGAAGTAATATATGACCAAGATATGAAATATATGAAAGTAACAGTCAAGAAATCAAACGTTGTATTTCATTTGGGAAATCCTCTGCAAAAAACCTCTTTAAAGTGTTTATAAGTAAAGATATCATCTTGAGTACTGAGGTTTGACCAAAGCCTGCTATTTCAATCATCTCATATGCATACAAAAGCTGGATAATGAATAAGGATAACCAAAGAAGAATTAGTGCATTTGAATTGTGTTGGTGAAGAATATAGAATATACCATGGACTGCCAGAAGAATGAACAAATCTATTTTGGAAGAAGTACAGGCAGAGTACTTCTTGGAAGGAAAGATGGCAAGACGTCATCTCACTTTCTTTGGACATGTTATGAGGAGGGACCAGACCTTGTCATAACCTTCTTTGTTATTTCTTTATGTAATAGTATGCTAGATGCCTTGAAAAGTAGAATTATGCAGGGCCTCTACTGAATATTTAGTGTCATTTAGTGTAGTGACCCTGCAGGTGACAACCAGTAGTCCCTTCACAAGCAAAAACATTTGTTCGTTTATCATTTTTTAAATGTTCTTTATTTCATTATACATTAAACTCCAGTTTAGTGGTTATGTTTTGTGAATGGCCACAATGCTTTGTGATATCTTTGGTTGGTGTTGCTGAGAATTATTTATCATAACTATCAAGAAACTTTCATGGAACATGTAAATAAATGTTCATAGCATTGTTCCCTTTAAAATCTTTAGTTGTATAATGTTGAATTTTTACCCTTTAGAGGCTGTGTTAGCTAGAGGTTTCAGTTTATAGCTCTGAGTTCTCAGTTGGCTGTTTAGTTCATTCACACCAATTAGAGTTTCTGTTCCTTTTATTTGTAAACAAACTCCACTAGTATATATTATAAAATAAAAGTTAGCTGTTTTTAAACTTGATGCCACTTATTGCTGATGATTCTGAAAATTATGCAGTTTGTCATCATAATCCTAAACACTTTGGTATCAGAAATAGTTTTTGGGCTTCATTTAAAAAAAAAAAAATCTTTTTCTGGCTCTTAGGTGTCAAGCGAGCAAATTGTAGTAAGGTCACTTTATTAAAGTTGAGTAGGAGGAAACTAATTCTTTTGTTTGTTTGTGTTTTCATTCAATCTTTAGAATTTCAGGGAATTTTAAAGGTACTTTTCCTTGTCAAAAGATCATGCTTTTTATACTGTGGTGACACTGAACTATCTTTCATCTTTGGGAATTAAATCCCTTCCAAGATTCTTATTCCATAAACCTAGAAATGATTCCTGAGACATTTACTTTTTTATCAACTCAGTTTTTTCTTAATGTATATTGTTACAGAAACATTTACTCTGAAAGTCACCCATTCTCTGATTTAAAATAAGCAGCCTTTATTTAGAAGTTAATCAATATATCCACTCCGTATCTCTCCTTCAAAACATTTTATTCTTGGATTTTCTCTATATCCACAAAATTATTCTACCCCCATTTCAGCATTTCTCTGAATCAGTGATTTTTTGTTTGTTTTCTCCCTCAGACCTCTAGTTTACTTTTAAGACCTCAGACTCATCTCACCTTCAAATCTTATCTCTCTCTCTGAACTCTTTCTGTGAGCCTGACATCTCCAATTCTCTGCTAAGATACATACATTTGAATGCGTCATCATCACCCCAAACTCAAAATGACTAACAAAACTCATCCTCTTTCCTTTACATTCAATTTTCCTATTTGCTTTCTATATTTCTATCAGTAGTTGTCATTTGCCTATCAATTCACCTGTAAACCTTAGAGTCATCATTGCCTTGATCCTTTGAGATAGATACCAAGCAAGACCTGTTGACCCATATCATCCAAGTAAATTTTCTAAAATGAAAATTTGATGATATCAAACTATGCCTATAATATTTCAATGGGTCACAGTATAAATTTCAGACTTCATATCATGGCATGAAAGATGCTTCACTTTCTAGCCCCTCTCACCCTTTCTAATCCCTCCTTTGAACATCAGCCATATAGATCTATTTGTAAAGTTTTGAAAATGCCATGTTATTTTATTTCATTCCTATTGTTTGATTGATTGATTGATGACATTTTATTAGTCCTTCCTGGAAGACTTTTTCTTTCCTTCAAGACTCAGCTCAACAGTTACATTTTCTGAAGAGCTTCCCTAAATCTTCCTTGTAGACAAAGTTGGACATCCTGTTCCCAAAGTTCCCATTGCATCTTGTATTCTTATTATGACAATTATCATATAGCATTACAATTATTTATTCACATGAACTTCTTTCCTAATAAACTATGTATTTCTTGAGGACACTGATTTTTTGTGTCCATCTTTATAATCCCATGTCTTGGTCACCTAGTGCTACTATAATAGAAATACCACAAATAGATGGCTTTAAAGAACAGAAATTTGTTTTTTTATAGTTCAAACCACCCAAACCCAAACTTATTGCCATCAAGTTGATTCAGACTCATAGCAATCCCCATAGGGTTTCCAAGGCTGTAAATCCAAGATTGCTTCTCTTTCTCCCACAGAGCTGCTGCTGGGTTCCTTTGGTTAGGAGCCTAATGCCTTAACCACAGTACAGGAGGCCAGAAGTCTGAACAGATGGTATAGCTTTACAAGGAGGTCCTTCTTTATCAATTTTAACTTCTAGTATAGATGATCCTTGGAGTTCCTGGACTTACAGATTCATCTGCCTTCCATAGTCATTAGAAAGAGTCTGTCTTCCTCCTGAGTCTGCATGGCCTGATATCTGTGGCTGTTTTTTTTTTTTTTTTTTTAAATATATAGCTCATAAGTGCTTATGTTTCAGACACATCCTAAATTGGTATGACCTCATTAATATAACAAAGAGCAAAAACAGGATTATATCCACACGAATATGGGTTAGGATTTCAACACATATTTGGAGGGGATGCAGTTCAGTACATAACATCCTAGGACCTAGCACAAAACAGACAATAAAGTATTTGTTGAATCAATGATCCAGACTCATATTTCTTCGAACTCGAACACTAAAAGTGCCTTCTACCTAGTTTTCCTATATTCATTCTTTCCTGTCTCTGATCTATTCTGTATCTTGTCAACAGATTAATATTTTAGAAATAAATAGAACCATCAGGCCATTACCATATTCCCTCAAAGTCAGTAACTTCTTATTATCTAAAATTTTTAGACTGAAATTTAAGATACTCCTTAAGGTGGCCCCAAAACTATCTGTCACTTTAGCTATTAAAATGATCAGACAGGTTATTATTTGCGACAAGTGAGATATATTTAAAGTACTTTAAGATAAATATCTTGCAATGTTATTTAAATATGCCCATTGTTTCTCAGAGCAGATGGGACTCTTCATAAGGGCAGGATGGGTCTTTGGTCTTCTCCAAAGCATCTTCCAAATAAAATGCAGTCAGTTATCATTCACAAACACTCCCTGAACTCTCTGTTATGTCTTCTGTAATTGCTTTGCTTGGAGTGTTCTTTCTCAGCCTCCACTTATCAAGATTTTACCTACAGTCTAAGGCCTAACTCAATTACCAGTCTCCTTTGAAAACTTCCTTGATGCCTTTCCCTCCTACCACAAGGGAATAAGTCTCTTCTTTCTCTGTACCTGTTATATTCTTTTGACACCTCCATTCTGTCTTGCATTTTAGTTAATTGAGTACATATATTTTTCTGCCCACTATATTGTTGGTTTTTATTAGCCACATGTCTAAAATCACCTTCTCTAAACTTTTTCAAAATGAAATAATTGATATATAACTTCTGGAAGAAAAGCAATAAGATGAGGGAAATTTTCTCCTAATTCATACTTCTAAATTTATAATTTCATGTTATTATGAATAAAAATGTAAATACCTCTATTTAGAATTATTTATATGGTAAATGTTCTGATGGAATAATATAAAGATTATTTGTTTGTTTTAAGGGTTTCATTGGCTCTCCTGGAGAAGTAGGACAACTGGGACCTGAAGGAGAGAGAGTGAGTCCATTTCCTTCAAATATTATTTTCTAAAGTGAAATATTTATGGTAATGATGTATAAAAGGGGTCATAAATTCAAATGAAATAGGAGGCAGTCAGGTAATCTCAATGACTGAAGGAGGCCAAGTATAAGAAACATCAACTGTCAGAAATATAATCAAACTTTCTTGAATTTTATTATAAAGAAGTAATGTGATACAAAGATATATATTTGTTACATATTATATTCATAATCAAATTTGAGAAAAAGACAAATTGAAATATTAAAATGTTACTCATTAAAACTATTTTTTAATTTATTATTCTTTAATTTGAATGTAAAATCTTTTGTCCCATGGTGTTATTAGCAGGTCTTGTCTTTTGCAATTGAATGTGCAATAGAGAATTTAGCCTTAGAAGATATATTTTGTGCTTCATTTAATAATGGAAAATAACTGTTCATAACTGTAGGCTCTTATGAATAAAGGTGAAACCTTTGAAAAATGGTTTATTATACTTTTAAAAAATTGAAGATATTTGTACAGTTCTGGCATTCTAATGTCATGGTTTTCAGTACTATGTGCTGTCCAGTGATTTTAGTTATCATTTTTTATACTGTTAATATTATCTGAAAAAAACAGAATTCAACAATGTTAATATATTGTCATAAAGTTTAAAATTAGAAAATTATACTTGGACTTTAGATGCCACTTCTGCCACCATAAGAATGTAATTCAGGCCAAAATTTTCATTTCTGGAAACCAATTTTTGCAAATGAAAGTGAACCAGATTATTCTCTGCCAAATGAGTTTTTCAAATACATAGTTTTAAGGATGAGTAAATTATCTCACATTTTTTGTGTGTGATTACCTGTGAAAGCACCTGCAGAGAAAAAATATTTAAAGGTGCAGAGAAGAAATATTTAAAGAGTTAAATGTGCTTTAATAAAAATCAAAAAGTTCAGTCATCAGTGAGATCCAATGAACATTTTTCCTTGATATACATAAGAAGTCATTTCTTTCAATAGCAAAAAATTGTCTTCAGCATGATACCAAAACTAAGCCACTTAACCTTTAAGTGATTCAGCAAATTATTAATAGAAGATGTATTCAGTTTGTTAAACAAAGTATTGAACTGCTTTCTGTTAACCCAAAGGAGTGTATCTAGTTTGCATTGTTAATTATTCTACTCATGATACAATCTCTTCCTGACCTTTTGGCATGAATTTATTTCTAGTAAATGATGAAATAATATAATAAATAAACCAAAGTTATATATCCTTGCACAGTATTGTCATCTTGTATTAAAGTATCTTAAGCACAGTGTTGATAATGACTATCAATAGGCATATTTCCTGTAATCACTCTACTACTGACCAGTCTAGGAAAAATATCAAGATTTGTCTAATATTGTACCTACCATAGATCATGTCCCAATTTTATTTGACTACATCAAAATTATCATTAAAATCAAGAATGATACAGCTAACTGTGTCATTATTATGTTATGAAACATTTAGGTAGAGAAAAATATAAAATAATGTTAGTTACTACTGAAAACAAATGGAAAGAAAATGTCCTTTCTGGAAGTTAATATGGCACTTATGCATATGTATATATATGTATGATTATGTTCAAACAAAACAAAACAAAACAAAACTCATTGCTGTCAAGTTGAATCTGATACATAGCAACCCCTCCTTGGGTTTCTGAGGCAGTATCTCTATGGAAGTAGATTGCCCAGTCTTCATTTTGAGAAGTGGCTGGTGGGTTTGAACTGCCAGCCTTTTGATTAGCAGTCAAATGCCTTAGGCACTACGCCACCATAATATCTATAGGTTTCCTTCTTAGACTGAGTGAATATACTAAAGTTTGAGGAAGAAAATTAACCTATTGTTTATAACAATGATGGGCTGTTGTTTTGGTTACTTCGTGGAGCTCTAACAGAAATACTACAGGTGGATAGCTTTAACAAGCAGGAATTTATTCTCTCACAGTTTTGGAGGCTACAAGTCCAAATAGAAAATGCCAAGTTCTAGGGGCTAGGTGAAACCTTCAGCAGTTTTCAGCTCTGCCTCTTGCTCCTGGCCCACTGGAGATAGAAGTATCTCTTCACTCAGGCAGTTCCTGGCTGCTGATGCTACCAAGCCCTAGATTTACAAATAAAATGGCACAGTCCCGATATTACCAAACAAAATGGCAGGCCACTAGTTCAAGTTCAGAGACAGTCCAAGTTTGGCAGATAACATGGCAGGCTGCTAAATGAAGACTCAGCTTATATATATATAAGCACAGTGTCTAAGACATTTGACTGCTAACCAGAAGGTTGGTGCTTCAAACCCACCAGCAACTCTGTGGAAGGAAGACTGGGCAATCTACTGCCATAAAGATTTATCATCTCAGAAACCCAAAAGGGGTCGCTATGGGTCGGAACCGACTTGATGGCAGTGAATTAGGTGTGTGTGTATATATATATTTGTTGTTATGTACCGTCAAGTCAGACTCGACTCATAGTGACCCCTCCTTGGGTTTCTGAGGCAGTATCACTACAGAAATAGATTGCCCTATCTTCCTTCCAAGGAGTGGCTGGTGAGTTTGAACCGCCAGCCTTCTGGTTAGCAGTCAAGTGCCTTAGGCACTATGCTACCAGAGCATATATATATATATATATAACTATGCAAAGTACTTTATATGGAGTTATTACTTTATATGGAGTAACTACTGTCTGTCAGTTTGTCATACTGTGCTGGCTTATGTGTTTCTGTAAGGCTGGAGGGTATGCCACTAGCATTTCAACTACCAGCAGGGTCACCTATGGTGATAGGTTTCAATGGAGCTTCCAGACTAAGACAGACTAGGAAGAAGGATGGGGTCACCCACTTCTGAAAAAGTGTCCAGTGAAAACCGTATGAATAGCAGTGAAACATTGTCTGATATATTACTGGAAAACTTTATTAAAAGCTCTGAAACATTGTCTGATGTAGTGCCAGAAGATGAGCTCCTCAGGTCAGAAGGCACTCAAAATATGACTGGAGAAGAGCTGCCTTCTTAAAGTAGAGTTGACCTTAATGATGTGGGTGGAGTAAAGCTTTCAGGACCTTCATTTGCTGATGGGGCATGACTCAAAATGGGAAGAAACAGCTGCAAATCAGAATGTAAATATACAAAGTATGAATATGGGAAAATTGGAAGTTGTCAAAAATGAAATGAAATGCATAAACAACAATATCCTAGGTATTAGTGAGCTGAAATGATACTGGCCATCTGAATCAGAAAATCATATGGTCTATTATACTGGAATGACACATTGAAGAGGAATGGCATCACATTCATGGTCAAAAAGAATGTTTCAAGATCTATCTTGAAGTACAATGCTATCAATGACAGGATAATATCCTATGCCTACTAGGAAGACCAATTAATACTACTGTTATTCAAATTTATGCACCAACCACTAAAGCCAAATATGAAGAAATTGAAGATTTCTGCCAACTTTTGCAGTCTAAAATGGACCAAACATTCAATAAGATGTATTGTTTATTACTAGTGACTGGAATGCAAAAGTTGGAAACAAAGAAGAATCATTAGTAGTTGGAAAATATGGCCTTGGTGATAGACAGAAATGATGCTTGAGATCACATGATAGAATTTTGCAAATACTTTTTTTCAACAACATAAATGGTGAATATATATGTGGACCTTTTCAGATGCAATACACATGGGTCAGATCCACTACATCTGTGGAAAGAGACAATGGATAAACTCAATATATTTAGTAAAAACAAGACTACCAGGAGCTGACTGTGCAATAGACCATCAATTGTTCATTTGCAAGTTCAAGTTGAAGCTAAAGCAAATTAAAGCAAGTCCATGAGAACCAAAATACGACCTTGATTATAGCCACCTGAATTTAGAGACCATCTGAAGAATATATTTGACTTACTGAACATGAATGACCAAAAACCATATGAGTTGTGGGATGACATCAAGAATATCATATGTGGAGAAAGCAAACCATCATTAAAAAGACAGAAAAGGAAGAAAAGACCAAAGTGGATGTCAGATGAGACTTTGAAACTTGCTCTTGAATGGAGAGTAGCTAAAGCAAATGGAAGAAATGATGAGATAAAAGAGTTGAACAGAAGATTTCAAAGAGCAGCTCGACCAGACAAAGTATTATAATGAAATGTGCAAAGACCTAGAGTTAGAAAACCGAAAGGGAATAACATGCTTGGCATTTCTCAAGTGGAAGGAACTGAAGAAAAAATTAAGCCTTGAGTTGCAATATTGAAGATTCTATGGGCAAAATATTGGTTGATGCAGGAAGCATCCAAAGAAGATGGAAGGAATACACACAGTCACTGTACCAAAAAGAATTGCCCAGTGTTCAATTATTTCAGGAGGTAGAATATGATCAAAAGCCAATGGTATCGAAGAAGTAGAAGCTGCATTGAAGGAATTGGTGAAAAACAATGCTCCGGGAACTGACAGAATACCCACTGAGATGTTTCAACAAAGTGACTCAGCACTGGAGATGCTTACTCATTTATGCCAGGAAATTTGGAAGATAGCTACCTGACCAACTGACTGGAAGATATCCACATTTGTGCCAATCCTAAAGAAAAGTGATCCAACAGAATGTGGAACTTATCGAACACTATCATTAATATCAGCCCCAGAGTTACAGGTGAGGAGAGACAACTCAGGGACACCCAAAGTAGCAGGCAGGAAGAGCAGGAGAAAGGGGATTAAAAGGCAGGAAGCCAGAGAGAAGAGCAATCAGCCAAAGGGATTAGGTGAGGAGAGGAAACTCAGGCCCACCCGGAGTAGCAGGCAGGAAGAGCAGGAGAAAGGGGATAAAAGCCAGGAACCTGGACAGAAGAGCAGTCAGCCCCAGGGTTACAGGTGAGGAAAGACAACTCAGGGATGCCCAAAGTAGCAGGTGGGAAGAGCAGGAGAAAGGGGATTGAAAGCCAGAAAGCCAGAGAGAAGAGCAATCAGCCAAAGGGACTAGGTGAGGAGAGGAAACTCAGGCCCGCCCAGAGTAGCAGGCTGGAAGAGCAGGAGAAAGGGGATAAAAGCCAGGAATCCAGACAGAGATACAGTCAGCCACAGGGACCCAGGTGGGGGTGATACGAGAGGTCTCCAACAGCAAGACAAACTTGTCTGTTGGTTTGTCCTACTGTGGTGACATGTA
>NW_006921739.1:3166207-3178161 GCF_000298275.1 Orycteropus afer afer | reverse complement strand
TTTGGTCATGTTGTCAGAAGGGACCATTCCCTGGAGAAGGATGTCATGCTTGGTAGGGTGGAGGGTTGACGAAAGAGGGGGAGGCCTTCAACAAGATGGATTGACACGGTGGCAGCGATGTTGGGCTCAAATATAGCAGGGATTGTAGGGCTGGCGTGGGATCGGGCAGCGTTTTGTTCTGCTGTGCATGGGGTCGCTATGAGTCAGAAACGACTCGACAGCACTTAACAACAACAACAACATCATTAATATCACACACAACTAAAATTTTGCTGAAGGTAATTCATAAATGGTTGCAGCAGTATATTGACAGGGAACTTACAGAAATTTAAGCTAGATTCAGAAGAGAACTAGGAATGAGGGATATCATTGATGATGTCAGATGGATCTTAGCTGAAAGCAAAGAATATGATGAGCAAGATGTTTACCTGGTGCAAAAACGGTGAGGAGGCCACATGTTCTGACCTCCTCTAATCCCACAAGAGGAAGACAGGATTACCAGCAGTAACCCAAGGCCTATTCCTGCCATGCCAGACATGCTGCCTCCCTCCAGCCCTTTCTCCAACCATTCCTTCCAAAGCACCCACCACCTCTCTCCTGGGTTCAATAATTCACTGTGGTGGCCACACAGAGCTCACAGATTATGAGGTTTATTAGGGAAGCACCAGGCTACAATTTGAGTTCAGGAAAAATGCTCAGTCTCTCTCCCAGCCCACCGTCCCTCAGCCAACAGTCTCTCACAGTCTCTTTCCCAGCAGTACTGGTCCCTCGGTGTCTCATTCAGCGAAGTGGGTCTCTTGTGCCTCTTTCCCAGCAGATGTGTCTCTTTCCAGGGTGCGTGTCTCTTTCAGCAGCATGTCTTCCTCAACCAGCAGTCCGAGAGAGTTCTGCCTCTAGAAGGCCTCCTTTTGAGCCTGGCAGGATGATCAAACTAGCCAATCATAGCATCAGAACTCTAAGCACCTGAGAGAGAGTGGGCACCTCCCAGAACATTGTTTTGTGCCACGCCCAACAGAAATACTCCAGGTGGACATCTTCAGCAATCAGGAGCTCCTCAGTTGCTCATAGAAAATCCCACCTTGGAGTTTACAAAGACTTATGGGTAGAAAAGCCACACTAAGTAATTTACTACACTGCACCTGGGTTTTATTGACTATGTAAGAACATTTGACCGTGTGGATCATAACAAGTCATGGATAACATTATGAAGATTGGGAATTCCAGAATACTTAATTGTGTTCAGGGGAACCTGTACATTGACCAGGAGGCTGTTATGTGAACAGAACAAAGGGATATTTCATGGTTTAAAATCAGGAAAGTAGTGTGTCAGGGTTGTATCTTTCCACCATACTTATTCAATCTGTATGCTGAGCAAATAATCCAAGAAGCTGGGCTATATGAAGAAGAACACAGCATCAGGCTGGAGGAAGACTAATTAACAACCTAGCATATGCAGATGCTACAACTTTGCTTGCTGATAGTGAAGGTGACTTGAAGCACACTGATGAAAGTTAAAGACGACTGTCTTCAGTATGGATTACACCGCCACATAAAGAAAACAAAAATCCTCACAACTGGAAAATAATCAGCATCATAATTAAGTGGAGAAAAGATTGAAGTTGTCAGGGATTTTAGTTTACTTGGATCCACAATCAACACACATGGAAGCAGCAGTCAAGAAATCAGATGGCATATTGCACTGGGCAAATCTGGTACAAAAGACCACCTTAAAATGTTAAGAAGAAAAGATGTCACTTTGAAGACTACTATGCACCTAACCCAAGCCATGGCATCTTCAGTCACCTCATATGCATGTGAAATCTGGACAATGAACAAGGAAAACTGAAGATGAGTTGATGCCTTTGAATTATGGTGTTGGTAAAGAATACTGAGAAAACCATGGACTGCCAGAAGAACAAATAAATCTTTCTTGGAAGATGTACAACCAGAATGCTCCTTGAAAGCAAGTATGGTCACACTTCATCTCACCTACTTTGGTCATGTTGCCAGAAGGGACCATTCCCTAGAGAAGGATATCATGCTTGGTAGAGGGTCAGAGAAAGAAGGAAAAGACCCTCCATAAAGTGGATTGGCACAGTGGCTGTTATGATGTGCTCAAGTATAACAAGGACTGTAAGGATGATGTACGATTGGGTAGTGTTTTTTTCTGTTGTACATAGGGTTGTTGTGAGTCAGAGACAACTCAACAGCACCTAACAGCAACAATAACAGCAACAACAACAACTACTACTTTAAGGCTCACAAAACCCAATGAGGTAGATACTATTATACAAAGGTATTCTGGCTCCAAAGCCTGGGAACTTAAGTACTATGCCTTACTGCTTCTTACATGACTACAAATCCCTAGGTTAGGTGGGTTCTGAGCACAGTATGATCTTGAGTGCAGTAATATCATTGTCCTTGTTTCTACTTTACCTTTCTCAGTGTTTTCTTTACCTTATGACTGGTTTCCTGTATGATTGAAAAATTGCAATGTAAAGAGTAAATATTTCCTTTTTTTATGTCCAGATAGAGAGAGAGAGAGAAGGGTACTGTCCTTTATGTATGGAAAATGAGGCTTTCTTATTTGTCTGGGTATGCTAACTTTAATCATGTGTTTTCCTCTGGACAGATAACTGTTACAGGGAAATGTCAGGATCCCATTTAGAAGTGCAGATAAAGTGGATTCCCGGGTAAAATCAGGATTTTGTTATGAAAAAAGAAGGGGACCACAGCTCAGCAACCATTATTTCAACTTCAGTTAAATTAAAATATTGAAAATTTTCTAAATGTAATACCAATTTATAAAAGAATTTATTTCTCTCCTCATCATATTTCATTGATTGGTATTTGAAAGAAGAATATCTGTAATATCTACTTCATTCATTCATTCAACAAATACTTATTTTGTCTTTTCTATATCCTAGGGCATACCTGGGATGCGTGGAAAGAAAGGTCTTAAGGGAAGACAGGTAACTATGATTCTTGTTTCTTGAACCTCAATGTATACTAACATAATTGAATTGTGTGTTTATTTCTTACCTATTAAAATATGAATGTATTTTTGTTTGTTTTCATCCACAATCTACCCCATTCAACAAACTTTTGTTTATGCTACCTAAAATGTAAAAAGCCTAAATTGCCTAAGATGTAAAGGAAAACTTAGAATTTAAAAATAACTAAATCTATTATTTATAACCCATTTAATACACTAGGGGAAGAAGCCATTATCCTCAGGCCAAGGAGCTGAAATGTCACAGAACTTACATGAACTGTTTAAAATATTAATGGTACCACTAGTCAACCTCATGTTTTAAAAGTTTCCAAATGCTGCCTCAGGTGTTGGCTCAGCTTCTAATATTTTTACATTCATAAAAAATCAAGGAAAATTAATTTTATTAGGTAATATAATAATTTCTGAAATGGAAGGAAATCTTGACATTATCTCCCACTGCCATCAAGTCTATTATGACTCATAATGACCCTCTAGGACAAATTAGAACTTCCCATAGTGTTTCCAAGGTTGTAAATCTTTACAGAAGCAGACTTCCTCCTCTTTCTCCCATGGAACAGTTGGTGGGTTTGGACTGCCAACCTTCTGGTTAGCAGCTGAATGCTTTAACCAGTTTAATCAGAACCCCTTTGACATTATCTCACTGTCATTGATTCAACTCTGATTCATAGCAACTCTCATTGGGCTTCCAAGGCCATAAATCTTAACAAAAGCAGACTGTCTTATCTTTCTTTCATGGAGCACTGGTGGATGCAAACCACCAAATTTTTGGTTAGCAGCCAAATGCCTTAACCACTCCACCACCATTTAGTACCCCATTATTTAACAACTGAGAAAATTATGGTTCAGAAAAACATCCTCAGATTATCATGACTTACTATAGCCCATTAGCCACCTGCTTTTCACCTGTGCTTTTTATTACAAGTTGGCTTCAGAAGTTCTGCATTACATATTTCAAAGATTTTTTTTTTTTTTAAGTAAGACATTCTGTGCTACACAGTGTGCTTTATTGTCAAGGAAGAAAACTGAATTTTTCATATCATTGTTTCTAAAGTTTTGGTGTACATGAATAAAATTGTAATGATTATGCTAAAGGATTTCAATTGTCATCAGAATATTAAAATATTTTTTAAAACTTCTTCTTCTTTGAGGTTTTTAATATTCCTTGAAGACACATTAGGTAGAATGGATAAAAATAAAATGGCTCATTAATGTGTTGTCTATAAGAAACACACCTTAGACACAAAGACATATATAGATTATAAATCAGAGGATGGAAAAAATATATCAAGCAAATAGTTACCAAAAAAGAGCAAGAATGGCAGTATTAATCTCTGATAAAATAGGCTTTAAGTAAAAATCCATCACAAGAGACAAAGAAGGGCATTATACAATTATTATTAAAGGTTCAATTTACCAAGAAGACATAACCATAATAAACATTTACATGCATAATGAGAGAGCTCCAAAATACATAAAACAGGCTTTAATAGTATTGAAAAGGGAAATAGATAATTCCACAATAATAGTAGGAGATGTTAACACTCTACTTTCAATGAAGGACAGAACTAGAAAGAAACAACAAAGATACAGAAGATCTAAATAGCAAATCAACCAACCTGACCTCATAAACATGTACAGAACACTCCCCAACACATTCTTCTCTAAAGTACATGGATCATTCTCCAGAACAGATCATATTTTAGGCCACACACACACACACACACAAAAAAAAAAAAAACTAAATAAATTCAAAAGCATTGACATGATACAAAATGTCTTCTCAGATCACAGTGTTACAAGACTAGAAATTAATAATAGGAAGAGCAAGAGAATAATTAACACATAGAAATTGAGTAACACCTTGTTTAATAACAATTGAGTAACAGAAGAAACTAAAAATGAAATAAAAAATTACCAGAATCAAATGAGGATGAGAACAATCAGTGGAGAAAAGACATTTCCTAACACAACGTTGGGATACAACAAAAGCAGTATTCATTTATAGCCATAAATGCACACATTAAAAGAAGAAGAAAAGGCCAAAATCAGTGGCTTAATACTATAACTCAAACAAATAGAAAAAGAGCAGTAAAAGAAGCCCAGAAACATAGGAAAAAATAAAGGAAATAAAGAAATAATAAAGAAAGAAAGAAATAATAAAGAAAGAAAGAAATAATAAAGGGAATAAACAAAGGAAATAATAAAGATTAGAGCAGAAACAAATAAAACAGAAAAACAATAGAATCAACAAAACTAGCAGTTGGTTCTTTGAGAGGATCAATAAAATCAACAAACTGCTGGCCAAATTGACAAAGGAAAAGAATGAGAAGATTCAAATAACCACATTAAGAAATGAGCTGGGTGACATTACAACTGAACTAAATGAGACAAAAAGAATCATAACAGAATATTATGAAAAACTGTACTCCAAGAAATTTGAAAACCTAGAAGAAATGGGTCAATTTCTATAAACACACTACCTACCTAAGCTAACACAAACTAAAGTAGAGAATTTGAAGAGACCTACAGCAAAAGAAGAAATTGAAGAGGTCATTTGAGGAAAAAAATGCCTGGGCCCAGGTGGTGACATCACTGGAGAACTCTACCAAACATACAAAGAAGAGTTGACATTAATTCTACTCAAACTATTTCAGAACATAGAAAAGGAAGGGAAACTTTCTAATTCATTCTATTAAACCAAGATAACCCTGATACCAAAGCCATGCAAAGACACCACTAAAAAAAGAAAATTATAAACAAATATACCTCATGAATAGAGATGCAAACATTGTCAACAAAGTTCTAACCAATAGAATTCAACAGCATTTGGAAAAAAATAAAATAAAATAAATCATGACCAAGTGGGATTTATAACAGGGATGAAAGGACGGTTCAATATTAGAATATCAATGCAATTCATCACATTAATAAAACAAAGGGTTGTAATCAGAGGATCATTTCATCAGTGCAGAAAAGGCATTTAATAAAATCCAACAACCTTTCCTGATTTAATAATAAAATAGGGCTAGAAAGGAAATTCTTCAACATCATCATTAAGACCGTATATGCAAAATCAATAGCTAACATTATTCTCAACAAAGAGAGACAAATAACATTCTTCTTAAGAATAGGAAAAAGATAAGGATGTGCTTTATTCAATTTTGTATTGGAAGTCCTAGCTAGAGCAATAAGGCAAGAAAGGGAAATAAATGGCATCTAAATTAGTAAGGAAGTAGTAAAACTATCCCTAGTCACAGATGACATGATCCTATATGAAGAAAATCCCAGAAACTCCACAAGGAGGTTACTGGAACTGATAGAAGATCTCAGGAAAGTGGAAGAGTATAAGATCAACATACAAAAATTAGTTGGAATAGAGACAAAAGAGACATAAATAAGTGAAAAAACCTACTAAACTCATGGATAGGCAGGCTTAACATTGTGAAAATGTCAGGATTACCCAAAGCAATCTATGGATAAAATGCAATCCCAATCCAAATTCCAACAACATTCTTTAACATAATGGAAAAACTAGTCTCCAACTTTATATGGAGAAGAAAAAGGCCCTGAATAGATAAAGCATTTTTGAAGAATAAAGTAGGAGGCATCATACTTCCTGACCTCAATACATACTACATAGCTATGGCAGTACTGGTGCAAATGACAGACAAATAGACCAGTGGAAGAGAAGTGAGATTCCAAAATAAATCCATCATGCTATTAATGGCTGATCTTTGACAAAGTGTTGAAGTTCAGTAAATAGGAAAGAAATAGTCTTTTAACAAATGATGCTGGTGAAATTGTATATACATTTATTTGCAGAAAATGAATCAGGACCCATACCTCACACCATAAATGAAAATTAACTCAAATATGTTGACAACCTAAATCTTAAACCTAAAACTATAAAGTTCATTGAAGAAAAATTAGGGCCATAGTTAGGAGCTGTAATCTATGGCATAAATAAAATATCAAATATAAATAAAATACCAAACATTACTCAAAATGTACAAACTGGAGGCAGAGTCAAGAGGTGTCCTACTAACACATTCCACTCAATCCCTCTATAACAGAGACCTGGCAAACTGATTAAAACATATTCAAATAATGATTCTGGAACTCTGAGAATCAAATGAGAGGATAAAGAATTAAATTGAGTGCTGACTGGAAAGGAGACAAAGCAAGGACAGTAACTGAAAAGAGAGAAAAGATGCCAGGACCCAATGAAACATGGCCATTTTAAGGTGCAGAGATATCATACGTAGACAAGGAGAAACCAACTTCATGGAATCCACACTGCAGTAGAGATACAATGTGGGTACATCTGGAGGAAAGTAAGATGAGCAGAATATGCCCTGGATATGGGAGTTCTGGTGGCATAGTGCCTAAAGCATTTGACTGCTAACCAGAAGGCTGGTGGTTCAAACCCACCAGCCACTCCTCAAAAGGAAGATTGGGCAAATCTACTTCCATAGAGATACTGCCTCAAAAACCCAAGGAGGAGTCACTATGAGTCAAATTGACTCTACAGTAGTGAGTTTGCTTTTTTGTTTTGTTTTGTTTCATTTTTATCGGAGAGGAAAGCACAGGGAAACAGGTCAGATTTCCAATGGCACTGGCAACTGCAGAGTGATGAGGGAGCCAGAGAAGGGGAATGAAACATCTCTCCACTAGTATAGACTAGTCATTTGGGTTGAGGGCCCACATGAGTGGACAGGCCTGTGGGGTGGTGATTCAAGAAGCGAGACTCAGGGCAGTCTTTCACTTGTTTGAGTCTGGGCAAGATCTGGATAAGCAGCTGTGTGATACCAAGGGGGCTAAAGCCATGCCAGTGAATCACAACTGGAGAGGTGCACTCACCACTCTACAAACACACATTCCTGGTGACTAGGGATGAACTTTTTTCCCGCCCCCACTAACCCAGTGGCTAGAGAAGTCCCTCTGGCTTCCCCCACCTGCCCAGATCCTCAGCTGTCTCTTCAACAGCCCACCCACTCACCGTAATATACCCCAAGCAGACAGAGGCAGGGTGTGTAGTTTTCCCTGCTTATTCTTGTGTCACAGACTCATTTTTCTCACTGAACAGAGGCATTAGCTCATTCCAGGCTCCTCCCACCTCTGCAAGCAAGTGCTCTGGTGGACCATTGGATCACACCACAGCAGCCTGCCTTCAGAGCTGCTCCTCCTCCTTTTTTTTTTTTTAATCTCCCCTTCCTTTTCTCTCTTTTTTCCTTTCCTTTCCATCACTTTTTTGTTCATTCCTCCTTCACCTTCTTTTCTTCTTTTATTTTTTACCAATCTTTCTTCTCACCCACTCTCCTTTATTTTGTATATATATACTCACTGCCGTTGAGTCAGATCTGACTCATAGCAACCCTCCTTGAGTTTTTGAGGCAGTATCACTACAGAAGTAGATTTCCCAGTCTTCCTTCCAAGGAGTGGGTTTGAACTGCCAACCTTCTGGTTAGCAGCCAAGTGCCTTAGGCACTATGCTACCAGAGCTCCTATTGTGTGTGTGTGTGTGTGTGTGTGTTTTTTTTTCCTGTCCCATTCAGTGGGAGGAAGACATTAACTCTCCACTTGTTACCTACCACCTACCACCTCATCCAGTGGGCAAACACCACTGCCCACACTTGAACTACTGGACTAATGACAGATGGTGAACAACACCTACTTATCCCACCTACATCTTCCCTTCACAACAAACAGACCCATTCCCACATTGCCAACAGCTATTCCACCTCCCAGGAGAGAGCTGGGAAGCACCCTAGTGCTGTCAAGCTAACAACCAAAGAAGCACACCTGTTCGACCCATCTGGTTATATTGAAACAAAGTAAAACAGAAAACCAAGGTGAAACAAATATAAAAAACAACTTCATAAGGTCTTGGAGATAACAGACAGCTTCAATTCAAACAAAAAGACAGGATAAGAAAGCAGAAATGAGTGACCAAAATAAAGAACTTGGAAACCTCCTCAAGAAAGAACAGGTCCTACTGGATAAGGAATTCAAAAGATGTATTTATAGGACCTTCTTTTCCAGGAAACCTTAAACAAAAGCAAGGAAAAGACAGACAATACCTTTGCAGAATTCAGGAAAACAATACAAGAGAAAAATGACAAAATAAATAGGAAATTAGAAATCATACAAAACAGCAGATAGAAATATAGAAGATTAACAGTAAAATTATGGAGATCAATAATAAATTGGAAGGACAAAAGACTAGAATTGAATATTTGGAAGAACAGATTGGCCAGCTAGAAGACAAATCCCTTACACCAACTTGTTTGAGAAAAAATCAGAAAAAAAAAATGAATGAAGAATGGAGAAAACCAAAGAGTTAAAGGGGGTAATATCAAGAGAAATAACCTACATGTGATTGGAATTCCAGAACAAGAGCAAGTAAATATATATATATATATATATATATATCAAATAATTGCTAACAGAAAACTTCCTCAATATTATGAAACATGAAAAGAAACCCAACTCCGATAATGAATCTCATACAGGGTATACCCCAAGAAAAATAACCAATACAATCATGATCAAACTTTCCAAAATTAGAGACAAAGAAAGAACCTTGAAAGCATCTCATAAAAAATGAAATGTCATTTACAAAGAGCAACCAGAGCAATGAGACTAGGCTCTGATTTCTCTGTAGAAACCATGCAGGCCAGAAGGCAATGAGATGACATGGAAAGAAAAAACTAGCCAACCAAGAATTATATATCCAGCAAAACTGTCCCTGAAAAACAATGCTGAAATTAGGGCATCCCCAGACAAACAAAACTTAGTGAAATTTGTGAAAACCAGACCAACCTTACAAGAAATGTTAAAGGGAGTCCTTCAGACAGAAAACCAACAATGGAAGACAATGTATTCATAACAAAGGAACCATCTACACCACAATAAAAACCACAAAAGAATAACAGCATAAAATTCATACCTATCATTAATTCCACTGAATGTGAATGGATTAAATGCACCAATCAAGAGAAAGAGTAGCAGAATGGATAAGACTTATCAATATTCTGCCTACGAGAGATTCTCCTTAGACACAAAGATAAAAATAAACTAAATATCAAGGGATGGAAATAAATATATCAAGCTAACAGCAACCAGAAAAAAAAAAGCAGGAGAGGCAATATTAATTTCTGTTAAAATAGGTTTCAAGGCAAAAAAAGAGTCAATCTGTGTAGAGGTCATAACCATAATAAATATCTATGCATCAGTGAAAACCATAAAAGGCCATTGTCACCAAGTCAATTCTGACTTATAGCAACCCTATAGGACAAAGTAGCACTTCCCTATAGGTTTTCCAAAGCTGCATATCTTTATGGAAGCAGACTGCCTCTTCTTTCTCCCACAAAAGAGGTGGTGAATTCAAACTGTTGAACTTTTGGTTAGCAACCAAATACTTTATTCAGGGCACCACCAGAACTCCTTCCAAAATACAGAAAGCAAACATTAACATAATTGAAAAGATAAATAGACAATTCTACAAAAGTTGTAGGAGACTTTAACAAACCACTTTTAATGAAGGACAGAACAACTAGAAAGAAACTCAACAGAGATAGAGAAGATCTCAGCAACATAATCAACAAACTTAACTTTGAAGACATATACAGAACACTCCATCCAAAAAAAAATGTAATACACATTCTTTTGCAATGCACATGGATCATTCTCCAGAAGAGAACATTCATTAGGCCACAAAAGCCTCAATAAATTTAAAAACACTGAAATACTACAAAGCATCTTTTCTAATCACAACATTATACAATTAGAAATCAATAATAGGAAGATTGGAGGAAATATCAAATATATGGAAACTGAATAACATCCTGCTCAAAAACTACTGGGTAACAAAAGACACACAATGTGAAAAAAAATAAATTCCTAGAAGTAAATGAGAATGAAAATACAACATACCAAAACTTTTGGGACATAGCAAAAGCGATACTCTGCAGTCAATTAATAACAAAAAAATGCACACATCAGAAAAGAAGAAAGATCAAAAATCAGTACCTTGAGCAAACAACCAAAACAATTATAAAAAGAGCAAGAAAAGAAGCCTACAGTCTCCAGAAGAAAGGAAATAATTAAATTTAGAGCAGAGATCAATGAAACAAAAAATAATATAAAAAATAAGAAAGATGAGGTTCCAGCAAGATGGCAGACTAGGCAGAAAGAATGCACAGATCCTCTTCAACAAAGAAAAGGGAAACCAAATAACATAGACACAGAAGATAATCCTGGACCCCTGAGCCTTGAAGGGAAGGATACAGAAGTGGACCAAACCCCAACTAGCAGAAGAATTTGCATTAAAATACCAAAAAAGGAGACATACGAAGCTGTGGTCTGGCAGCAATCCTGAGTGATCCTGATGGCACAGACTGCTTGGAGATTCCCAAGTGGTGATAGGACTTAAGAATTAACCTAAAAATCATCCTGCTAGCCAGGGATTGCATGGAGGACTGTGCACGGTGCCTGGGGAACAAACGGAGAAGGTGAAGAGAAAGGTGGGCTGAGCTGTGGACTTTTGCCACTCTGGAGGATGCAGCCATTCTGTAGGTTTAAAAAGCGGCTTGACTATTTTGGATATTTAAAGAGACAGCACTCACGCAGATTCCTTAGGCTTAAGAACACGTTCTGCTTTCCAGCAACCCCAAGGACACTCGAGACCTGCAAGACTGACAAGTTTTTTTAAGGTTATTCCACCAACGGACCAATGATAAAAAACCACCAAGAAGAGCCTGAATCACCCTTGACTACTCTTCACAAACAGTTAACAGAGATCTAAATACAACAATGCCACAATGCCTCGGAAACAAAAGACCATCACAGTCCACACAAAGAAGCAGGATAAAGTGGTAGAAACAAGGGAGCAGGATACAGACCCAGAACACATCCCTGAGGAAGAAGCAGCATTGGA
>NW_006921739.1:3132711-3163367 GCF_000298275.1 Orycteropus afer afer | reverse complement strand
GTAAACTGTGGTCAATGTCATGAGACAAAGTATATGTGAACTGCTGTATGGAAAGTGAATTTGCTCTGTAAATCTTCACCCAAATCACAATAATACAAAAAAAGAAGAAGAAAAAAAAAAGAAAGATAAAAAAGAGCTGTTTAAAAATATACTTGTGTTTTTAAAAAAAAGGCCCAGGAAGTGATGCTGGCAAAGGATAATGAGAAATTTCTCATTATTTTGTAAGATTTTGCAAGGTTTTTTTTTTTTTTTAATGAAAGCAATATTTAACATCAGTAGTAAGACTGAAGCTCAGAAAGAGTCTCAAGATAAAATAACTCATGTCTCTATTTCCTTGTCTTTTTTATAAAAGGCAGGGTTTATAAAAATAAATTTTTCAAAAGAAAAAAAATCAGAAAGACTAGAAGGCAGTTCTTCAAAATGATTAACAAAGTTGTCAAACCACTGGTAAATTTAGCAAAGAAAGCGAAGGTGCAAGTAACATGAATATGGAATGAAATGGGTGATGTCATAACAGAAGCAACTGAAATAAAAAGAATAATAACAGAATACTGTGAAGAACTGTACTTCATCAAATTTGAAAACCTAGAATAAATGGACAAATTTCTAGCAAACATGCTCACCTAAACTAACACAGACTAAGGCAGAAAATTATTTATGGCATAGTGCCTAAGGTATTTGAGTGCTAACTGGAAGGCTGGTAGTTCAAACCCACCAGCCATTCTCCTTGTAAAGATGATTGGGCAATCTACTTCCATACTGATACAGCCTTGGAAACATAAGGAGGGGTCACTATCAATTGGATCTGACTCGACAGCAGTGAGTTTGGTTTTTGAATTTATAACAAAAGAAGAAATTGAAAAAATCATAAACACCACTACCGCATCCTTTCTCCCTCAAAAAAGTCTTAGCCCAGAAAACTTCGCTGGACATTCAGAGAAGACCTGATACCAATCTTATTGAGACTATTCCAGAACATAGAAAAGGATGAAATACTCCCAAATTTATTTTATGAAGCAAGCAAAACCCTGGTACCAAAAACAGAGAAAGACAACACCAAAAAGGAAAACTTACAGAACAATACCCCTCATGAATATAGATACAAAAATCTTTAACAAAATCCTAAGAAATAGAATCCAACACTATATCAAAAAAATAATATATCATGATCAAGTGAAATTTATACCATGTATGCAAGGATGAATCAAGATTAGAAAAAACCATCACCATCCATCACATAAGTAAAACAAAGGAAAAGAACAACACAATATCAACTGATGTAGAAAACCCATTTGGTAAAATCCAACACCCATTCCCAATAGAAATGCTAAGCAAAATAGGAATAGAAGGGAAATTCCTCAAATTAATTAAGGGCATATGTGCAAAAGCAACAACCAACATTATTCTGAATGAAGAGAGACTGAAAGCATCCCTTTTGCAAATGGGAACCAGACAAGGATGCCCTCTCTTACCACTCCTATTCAACATTATATTGGAAGTCCTAGCCTGGGTAATAAGGCAAGAAAGAGAAAGAAAAGGCATCAACATTGTCAAATAAGTAAAACTATCTCTATTATTAGATGATATTGATTCTATACATAGAACAACCAAGAGACACAGCAAGAAAACTACTGGAACTAATTGAAAGATTCAGCAAAGTGGCAGAATACAAGATCGACATAAAAAATCAGTTGGATTCCTCTACACCAAAAAAGAGATCTCTGAAAAAGAAATAAGGAAAAAAATACTATTTACAGTAACTACCAAAAAAATAAAATACTTAGGAATAAATCTTACCAGGGACACAAAAGACCTTTGCAAAAAAAACTAGAAAACACCACAAGAAACCAAACAAGACCTACATAAATGGAAGAACATAGCATGCTCATGGATAGGAAGACTTAACATTGTAAAAATGTCAGTACTACTGAAAGCAATCAATAGATACAATGTAATGCTGATCCAGATTCCATCAGCATTCTTTAAGGACATGTGAAAACCAATCACTAATTTTATATGGAAGGAAAGAGCCCTGGGATAAGCAAAGCACTACTGAAGAAGAGCAAAGTTGAAGGGCTTACACTTTTGATCTCAAAACCTACTATACAGCCATAGTAATCAAAACATCTTAGTATTTGTACAGTGACAGACACATAGACCAGTGGAACAAAATTGAAAACCCAGAAGCAGATCCACCCACCTTTAGACAGCTGATCTTTGGCAAAGGGCCAAAATCCATTAACTGGAGAAGAAATATTCTATTTAACAAAAGGTACTGGAAAAACTGAATATCCATTTTCAGAAAAATGAAACAGGATCCATCTCTCACACCATATAAAAAAAACTAACTGAAGATGGACCTAAAACTATAAAGATCATCAAAGAAAAAATATGGGGACACTTGTTGTTGTTGTTAAGTGCCGTCGAGTCGTTTCCGACTCATAGCGACCCCATGGGGACACTTAGGGGCCCTAATTTATGACATAAATAAACTATCAAACATACCAAAAATGTACAAACAGCAGAACAGAAGCTAGTTGAACTGGACCAGACCTTCTAAAAATTAAATTCTTATGCACATCAAAAAACTTCTCCAAAAGAGAATCTAGAGATTGGGAACAAATATTTGACAAGGCTATATCCAATAAAGGACTTACCTCTAAAATTTATAGAAAATTCAATATCTCAATATCAAAAAGAAATAATCCAATTAAAAATGGGCAGAAGACATCAACAGACACTTCATCAAAGAAGACAAGCAGGTGGCCAGGAAACACATTAAAAATGCTCCTAATCATTAGCCATTGTTGTTTTTGTTATTATGTGCTGTCGAGTTGGACCCAACTCATAGCGACCCCTCCTTGGGTTTCCAAGGCAGTATCACTACAGAAGTAGATTGCCCCATCTTCCTTCCGAGGAGTGGCTGGTGGATTTGAGCCATCAGCCTTCTGATTAGCAGTCAAGTGCCTTAGGCTCTAAATCACCAGATATTAAAATGATGCAAATCAAAACAACAATGAGATGTTATCTCACCCCAACAATAATAGCAAAATTCAACAAGACAGAAAACAACATATGCTGGCAAGGCTATGGACAGATTGGAACTCTCATACCCTGCTGGTGGGCCTTTAAAATGGTGCAACCAAAGTGGAAAACGGTATGGTGCTTCTTTAAAAAGTTGGAAATAGAAATACCATTTAATTCAGCAATCCCACTACTAGGTATATATCCTAAAGAAATGAGAGCTGGAACACAAATAGATATATGCACACCCATGTTCATCTCAGCACTACTCATAATAGCAAAGAGATAGAAATAACCTAAGTTGCCATCAATGGATAAATGGATAAAGTATGATACATACACACAATGGCATACTATGCAACATTAAAGAATAATGAAGAATCCATGTACCAGCTTATAATATGGATGAACTTGGGGAACATTATGCTGAGTGAAGTCAATCACAGAAGGACAAATATTGTATGAGTACACTATTATAAAACATCAAGGAAAGGTTTACACATGGAAAAACACATTCTTTGTTGGTTACTAAGGATAAGAAGGGAGGGGAGGGGATATTGCTAGCTAGGTAAGAGAAACATATAGATTTGGGTAAATGGAAAGGCAGTATAACAAAAGTAAGTGACCAGCACAATATCACTAAGGAAAAGGAAACAGGCAAAGGTGCACAAGAGGTATAGACAAAAAAGTAAATACGATTACATGTACAATACTGCATTATTACTAATAACAAACATTAATCTACAAGTGGTTACATACATAAACAGACAGGATGATTAGGTATGGGTAGGCAAACAGAATTTTACTTTGACCATAGATAGGTTTGGCCAATGATATTTGTACATAAGTTTTGTATATGCTATAAAAATGTCTGTATATACAATAGAGTTAACAGGGGGCAAAGTTATGATAACTTCTTAGCCACAGCCAAACACCTTGAGAGTCACTGGTCCTGCAGGCTCAGGACCATGGTCTTGGGAAACATCAAGTTCAGTTGGCATAACATAATACTCAAATACATTGTTCTACGCCCTACTTTGGTGAGGATCAACTTAGGTCTTGAAAGCTTGTGAGAGGCCATGTAAGATATAACTATTGGTCTGTCCTCATTTGGAGTAAAGAAGAGGAAAGAAAAGCAAAGTAGCATAGAAACAGCCCAAATGACTAGTGGAACATGGAAACTTCAGCCTACACAACTCTGAGACCAGAAGGAATAGATGATGCCTAGCTACCACTGCCAGTGACTTAGAAAGGGGTTGAAATTGGAGACCTTGGATAGAGTGGGAGAAAAATCTGGAACAAAATTCAAAATCATAAAAAAGACCAGGCTTATTGACTGGTGAAGCCCTGGAGGCTATTGCCCTTAATTACCCTTTGGGCTTGGAAGTGAACTCACTCCTGTGGCTCAACTTCAGCCAAACAATAGTCCTATGAGATGAACAATTACACCAGGGAGGTATGAACTCCTTGGAACAATCAATCATAGATCTAAAGGGCAGCATTTGCACAAGGATAAAGCTCAGAAGGCAGGAATGCATAGAAAAGAGAGATACAGGGAAAAGGTAACTAGAAGAAGGAAGCAGGAAGAGAGCTGTTGCACTGTGGAGATTTCAGTCAAATGCCATGAAACAAAATGTGTACGAACTGTTGAGTGAAAAATGAATGTGCTCTGTAAACTTTCACCCAAAGCACAATTAAAAGTTAAAAAAAAAATTGCACAAACTGCAGAAGATAAACTAAATAAGTAGTACCTCCTAAAAATTAAATACTTATGTTCATCAAAAGACTTCACTGAAGAGTAAAAAGAGAGCTCCCATAAAGAGAGCCTACAGACTAGAAAAAAAAAAAAATTGGCAAAGACATATCTGTCCAATGTCTAAAATTTATAAAAACTCTGATACCTCAACAACAAAAAGACAAGCAGCCCAGTTTAAACATGAACAAAGAACACAAACAAATACATCACCAAAGAGGCATTCAGGTGGCTACCTCACACATGAAGAGATATGCTCATGATTAGTAGCCTTTAGAAAGATGCAAATCAAAACTACAATGAGATACTATCTCACCCTGGCAATAATAGCATTGATAAAAAAAGAAAAGAAAAGAAACAGCAAATGATGACAAGGTTGTGGGAAAATTGGACTGTGAAATGGCTCAACCACTATAGAAAACATCATGGCACCTTATAAAGCTAGAAATAGAAATATCGTATGACCCAGCAATCCCACTACTAGGTATACATTTTAGAGAAATAAGAGCTATGACACGAATAGGCATATGCACACCCTTGTTTATTCCATCTTCAGTCATATTCACAATGACAAAAATACAGAAACAACTTAAGTGTTTATCAATGGATGAATGGATAAACAAATTGTGATACATACTTTCAGTGGAATACTATGCAATTATAAAGAATAATGAGGAATCTTCAAAACTCACATTATAGGTTAATATGGAGGACATTATGCTGAGGGAAACAAGTCAATCATAAAAGTACAAATAGTGTATCAGACCTTCATCATAAAAAGTCAAGAATAGGTTTACACACAGAAACATTCTTTGATGGTTACCAGGAATGGGTGGAGGAGGGAGGGAGAATCACTAACTAGATAGTAGAATGTGTTTAATTTTTGTGAAGTGAAAGACAATACACAATATAGGGTAAGTCAGCAGAGTGTGATCAAGGCAAAAGAAAACTCTGAGAGGTACACTGGAGTAAAGGATAACTATAGTAAACAATGTGACCTACACAATCCTGCAATAACAGTAACAACAATAATTTGTGAGTAGTATGTAAGTAGATTTCTATGCTAAATAGGTATAAAAGGTCATATGGCACTGTACCCACATGCATATATAGGTATACTTGTGGATTTTCCACATATATAATTTATGTGCTGCATGTGCATTCATATATATAATACAGTGCATAGGGAGCATGCTATGGAAATTTCTTACACATAACTAAACACCTCATGTGACCGAGCAACTGGGCTTGAAGGCTACATAATTTTAGGGGACATCTTGATCAACTGGAATAACATAGTACATAAAGATAATGTTCTACCTCCTAGTTTACTAAGTAGTGTCTAGGGTCTTAAAGCTTGTGAGTGGCCACCTAAGATGCAACTATTGGCCTCTTTGTGCCTGGAGCCAAGGAGACTGAAGAAAACCAAAGACACAAAGAAGTAATTAGTCCAAAGGATTAATGGCCCACATGAACCACAGCCTCCTCTAGCTTGAGACCAGAAGTACTAGATGGTGCCCAGCTACTACTACCAACCACTCTGACCAGGACCACAGTGGAAGGTCCTATTCAGAATGGGAGAAAAATGTAAAACAAAACTCAAATTCATAAAATAGACCAGAATTATGGTCTGATAGAGACTGGAGAAACCATGGAGTTTGTTGCCTAAAGTCACCCTTCTAATATGGAACTGCAGCTAGCCCTGGAGGCTACTTCTCAACTAAGTAGTACACTGGCCAATAAAATAAACAGTAACATCCTTGAGGAATGTGTACCTTAGAACAATCAACTATATGAGACCAAAAGAGCAAGATTTGCCCAAAAACAAAGATGAGAAGGCAGGAAGGTAAAGAGAAACTGAACTAATGGTAACAAGGTACCTAGAGTGGGAATGGGCAGAGTGCTGACAATCATGGAGAATGCAACCAATGTCACAGAACAATTTGTGTACGAATTATTGAATGAAAAAGTAATCTGTTGTGTAAACTTTCACCTAAAGCACAATAAAATGTTCACACACACAAAAAAAATGACAGAGTAGGTATTGATATCAGCATTACATAGTTTTGAAAACTGAATGTCAGAGATGTTAAAAATCTTGTTCAAAACCATATATGTAACAGTGGTGAAATCCAAGAACTGAGCCCAGCTCGTTTGCATCTACATCTAGGATTCTTTACTTCTCAGACAATCACCTTCAACTAGCTTTGACATTAAGTGGCAAACATATTATCAGTAGTATTAAACATCATAAGATCCTTGTATTTCAATTTAGATAAATTAAGTTCTCTGAGAAGAATGATCTTTCATTACTATTTTAACAGAAGTAAAAGAATAAGATGATCTTTTCATTTTGATGTAGAGAATATTAAGTGAGTAGAATATTAAAATAACCATTGTATTTTGGTAATTTATTAAATTGTATATGTTGTTGTTGTTGTTATGTGCCGTCGAGTCAGCCCCGACTCATAGCGACCCCTCCTTGGGGCAGTATCACTACGGAAGTAGGATTGCCCAACCTTCCTTCCGAGGAGTGGCTGGTGGGTTTGAACCGCCAGCCATCTGGTTAGCAGGCAAGTGTCTTAGCCACTATGCTACCAGAGCTCCCAAATTGTATATACTATTTGTTATATTTTCAACTAGGTATTCAAATACAGAGGCAGAACTAAAAGATTCTAGGCTGCCATACAGAGTAAGTCAGAAACCAGGAAATGCCAAAATTCAGAGTGTCAGTATCTAAGAAAATTTTGGCTATTCAAAGTCAAAGACTGATTTCAAATTATTTGCTGAATTTAGACCTATTTAGAAATGTAGATTGATGCTTCATTAAAGTATGGTTGTGTGGATCCCTTGTTTTTTTACATATTATCATCAGTAGGAATTACATTGTTGTTGTTGTTATGTGCCGTTGAGTCAGACCCGACTCATAGCGACCCCTCCTTGGGTTTCCGAGGCAGTATCACTACCGAAGTAGATTGCCCAACCTTCCTTCTGAGGAGCGGGTGGTGGGTTTGAACCACCAGCCTTCAGGAATCACATTAGGAAAGCTATTTTTTTTTATCACTATCATTGCCATTTAATTAAACAGTAGTGTCATTTTTAATCAGCATTTCTGTGTTTTCAATGAATTTGTTTCTCCTAAAATTTTAGGTAAATAGAAGTATTCAGTCTTATGAACATAGATGGATTTAGTTTAATTATTATGTCATGTAATTTGTAGAATAACTCTTCTTAGAGTGAAAAAGAAATCCATGAGTTTTATGTAACATTTTACACTTTGATTTTTAATGTCTCTGAAATTAAGGGCAGAAGTTAGTAAGACAAATTTCTTTCTGTATTATGTGTGGTGTAAACCACTCATAGTCAAAATAAAGTGAAAGTAATAGGCATAGATAACATCAAAATCTAAGGTTAGGTCTTTATTACTCAAGATAAGATTCTTTGGACTGTTGAGTTGACTTCTTAGCTGTGTCCTAATGCTCTGTGTTTCATATGGATAGTTTACAAAAGTGTTAAACTGTATGTTTATTGTCATCATATCATATACACATGAAGGATAAAAACATAGAAGTGTTAAATTTCTGTCCAGATAGTTCATTGAGTTAGTAACATTATTTGAGAAGATGTTACTGTAAATCACATGTTGAAACTATTGGGCAAATGATCGTTTATTTCCCTGTGTAAACACTAAGCATGGAATTAAATAGTTGTGAACCAAGGTACTTAATGATATCTTTTTTTTTTAAATGAAATTATAGACTTAGAATTGACATGTATCTTCTCCTAGATAGTATAAATATTATATGAATGCTATTGAAAATGGGCATATTTTAAAATAACATTATTTTGGTTATTTAGGGGTAATTGTTTAATATTTAGCCACATACTAGCATTTTGCAATTTGATGTTTACACTAAAAGTTATTTCCATTTAAATCTTACTTCCCAGAAAACTCTTTTTTTCCCCAAAAGGAAACATTGTGTTTATTCAGTGTTTACAATTTGAGTTATTTGTAAAATATTTTTTTTTCCAACCAAGGCTATTAGTTTGAAGTAGAAAAGCTGTTTTTGCTAGAAAGTTGGAATTTTTAGGATCAAATAATATGAAAAAGTAATTTTATTAACAACTTCATTTATTCTTTGGTTTTAGTTTGTTACCATTTGAGATTTTTTGTTACTGTTTTTCTTTGTATTATAAGCAATAATGATTTGGGGATCTTAGAATAAGGTATTTATTACTTTAACTATTTTTAAAGACCTCGTGTAGTTATTCTTACATTTTAGTCACTTTGTGTATGTTCTTATGCTTTTGGATATTGAAGTATTGTAGTTCTTGTCTCACCTCTTCTGTGTCTCTAACATGTCACAATTAGGTCAAAATCTTTGTTGTCAATTAAGATTAGAGGATACCTGTGGGGCTCCAGAAGGCGCTCTGGTGGTGCAGTGCCTAAGGCATTTGACTGCTAACCAGAAAGTTGGCAGTTCAACCATCAGCCACTCCACAGAAGGAAGATGTCTTCAATACTTTGAAGATGGGGTAGCTCAACAAACTGTTTAATTCAGTCTTTTGCTCTCTCTCCTTGGAGACTGGAGTTCAACTAAAGTTCATTCAACAGAAATCTCAGATGAAAATGAGGTTATAGCCAGTCTTTATTGGTCAGGACTCTTTTGAACACCATAGAACTACTGTTTTGCTTTATATACTTAACTGTCTTTATTTGAAAAGCTTCTTGGAACATATCTGATATGAGCCAGTTTCTTTAAAAGCATAATACCCATCAATTGGTTCATAATAGAAAACAAGAATGCTATTTTAACAAATGGACACAGAGAGCAGATTCATATGTGTTTGGTATTACATTTTTTAAATCTATTATATTTCACCTAATTCTAAGTAGCTTCCTTAATGCAGTTTCCAAACTTCATTCCGTAGTACTACAGCCAGGAAATTCTGTAGTTGCTTTAATAAGTATTTTACAGGAATCTCAGATTGATTTAATCAGTAGTCCCCCCCCCTTTTTTTTTTCTATACTATGTTGATCATGTAAATTTATGACTCCATAGACCACAGACCTAAATAATTTATTGCAGAATTGACTTGCTGCAATTGAAGATAACCATGGAATCGGAGATGGCATTTACTCTCAACACCACCTATAAAACTTTTGTCATAATATGGAGGGTTTTGAAGGAGTTTTTTCCAACAGAATAGGAATAGATTATAACTAATCAAATCATATTACATTTAAAGTTTGACAAAGAGCAAAACTATGCTGAGTTTGTTTCCAACGAAAACAAAAATAATACATCCTTTAGAACAGTGGACAAAATAACCCTAACTACAGAGATATTTACTTTTGTGACTATAGATGGGAGTGTCTCCTTTTTCTCATACATCGTTATGCTAGAAGAGTCTATTCAAAGTAAACTGTATTTTGGCTTCTAACTCCAGTGTTAAAATTTCAAACTATAAAGTCTTTCTGTTTTGACATCTGTTATTAGTTTCTATACTTGGCCAAAGAAAATCTTAAATACATATTGCACTGTCTCAGATATATATATATTTTAGGAAAATTTGGAGACAGTTTTTTCTTTGTCTAGAAAAAAGCTACTTAGATCACAAGTAAAGTAGTATTGTTACTAGTATATTATTAAAAGCTGTCATTGATTTGTAAGTCATTCTGCCTCTTTTAGGAAAAATAGATTTTCTGGATTCTACTGAACAGTGTCTTTAGCAACTATATTTGGCTAAGTATAGCATGATACAATGTATGGAAGAGTCCAGGACTTTGGATTAAACCTACCCACAGGGTTGGAACAGGTACTGAGAAAAAGGACACCCAATTAGCTGCAGCTGATAAGTACAGGCAGAGCATTTCATACACATAGGACACCAATAGGTGAGACTTTCATGTGAAGTTATTTTCAGGGTATATAACATAATATGGTATATTTTGGTATGGTAGAATTTTGCAAGACCAACGACATGTTCATTGCAAACACCTTTTTTCAACAACACAAACGGAGGCTGTACATGTGGACTTCACCAGATGGAACACACAGGAATCAGATTGACTACATTTGTGGCAAGAGGCGGTGGAAAAGCTCAATATCTTCAGCCAAAACCAGGCCAGGAGCTGATTGTGGAACAGACCATCAACTGCTCATATGCAAAGTCAACTTGAAGTTAAAGACAATGAAAATAAGTCCAAGAGAGCCAAAGTATGATCTTGAATATATCCCTCCTGAATTTAGAGATCATCTAAAGAATAGATTTGATGCATTGAACACCAACGACCGAAAGCCAAATGAATTATGGGAAGATATCAAGAACATTATCCATGAAGAAAGCAAGAGATCACTAAAAGGACAAGAAAAGAAGAGAAGACCAAAGTGGATGACAGAAGAGACTCTGAACCTTGCCCTTGAGCGGAGAATAGCTAAAGCAAATGGAAGAAATGAAAAGGTCAAAGAGCCGAACAGAAGATTTCAAAGAGCAGCTCGAGTAGACAAAGCCAATTACTATAATGAAATGTGCAAAGACCTGGAGTCTGAAAACCAAAAGGGAAGAACACACTCGGCATTTCTCAAACTGAAAGAACTGAAGAAAAATTTAATCCTCGAGTTGCAATATTGAGAGATTCTATGGGCAAAATAGTGAATGATGCAGGAAACATCAAGAGAAGATGGCAGGAATACACAGAGTCACTGTACCAAAAAGAACTGATCGATCTTCATCCATTTCAGCAAGTGGCATATGATCTAGAACCAACAGTAATGAAGGAAGAAGTCAAAGCTGCAATGAAAGAACTGGTGAAGAACAAGGCTCCGGGAATTGATGGCATACTGATTGAGATATTTCAACAAACAGATGCCCCATTGGAGGCACTCACTCAGTTATGCCAAGAGATTTGGAGGACAGCTACCTGGCCAACTGACTGGAAGAGATCCATATTTGTGCCCATTCCAAAGAAAGGTGATCCCACAGAATGTGGAAATTATAGAACAATATCATTAATATCGCACGCAAGTAAGATCTTACTGAAGATAATTCAGAAACTTTTGCAGCAGTATATTGACAGTGAACTTCCAGAGGTTCAAGCCGGATTCAGAAGAGGAGGTGGAACAAGGGATATCATAGCTGTTGTCAGATGGATCTTGGCTCAAGGCAAAGAATACCAGAAAGATGTTTACTTGTGTTTTATTGACTATGCAAAGGCATTTGATTGTGTGGATCATGACAAATTATGGATAACATTGAGAAGAATGGGAATTCCCGAGCACTTGATTGTACTCATGAGGAATCTGTACCTTGACCAGGAGGCTGTCGTTCGAACAGAACAAGGGGACACTATATGGTTTAAAATCAAGAAGGGAGTGTGTCAGGGTTGTATTCTGTCTCCACACTTATTCAATCTATATGCTGAGCAAATAATCTGAGAAGCTGGACTATATGAAGAAAAACGTGGTATCAGGATTGGAGGAAGAATCATTAACAACCTGAGATATGCAGACGATACAACTTTGCTTGCTGAAAGTGAGGATGACTTAAGGCACCTACTGATGAAGGTTGAAGAATACAGTCTGCAGTATGGATTACGTCTTAATATAAAGAAAACAAAAATCCTCACAACTGGACCAATGAGCAGCATCACAATAAATGGAGAGAAGATTGAGGTTGTCAAAGAATTCATGTTGCTTGCTCCTACAATCGATGCCAATAGAAGCAGCAGTCAGGACATTAGACGACATGTAGCATTGGGAAGGTCAACTGCGAAGGAACTGTTTCAAGTGCTGAGGAGCAAGGATATCTCCTTGCAGACTAAGGTGCGCCTGACACAAGCCATGATATTTCCAATCGCCTGGTATGCATGTGAGAGCTGGACAATGAATAAGGAAGACCGAAGAAGAGTTGATGCTTTTGAGTTGTGGTGCTGGCGAAGAATGCTGAAAGTTCCGTGGACTGCTAAAAGAACTAACAGATCTGTCCTAGAGGAAGTGCAGCCAGAATGCTCCTTGGAAGCTAGAATGGCCAGACTTCGTCTCACCTATTTTGGTCATGTTGTCAGAAGGGACCATTCCCTGGAGAAGGATGTCATGCTTGGTAGGGTGGAGGGTCGACGAAAGAGGGGGAGGCCTTCAACGAGATGGATTGACACAGTGGCTGCAATGATGGGATCAAGTATAGCAGGGAGTGTGGGGCTGGTGTGGGATTGGGCAGTGTTTCATTCTGCTGTGCATGGGGTCGCTGAGTCAGAAATGACTTGATGACACTTAACAACAACAACAACATAACATAATAGAAAGTTCAGAGAACCTTGTAGATTATCAAAATCAGGAATGTAAATGCAGATGGTAACTAGCCTAGGTTAGGCTCAGGGATTGTATTTTCCAAGGGAAAATAGCAAGAATAAGGTGGGGTCCTTATCGTTGGTGTAGACCATGATGTAGTGTACTGGTTCTTGGGCACAAGTATATGACATATTCCAGTTCCTAGAACATGTTAAAAGGTGGTAAGCAGGTTTCTAAGAGTAAGGCAGAGCTCCTTGAGAATTGGCCTGGAACTCCTTAAATTTTTACCTTCATTTAGAAGTAATGTCAACTCTTAGGCCTGGTTTGACCCTTGAAATATGGACCATATTGCCCTGTGAGAAGAAGAATGCAGAGACTGGAGAATTGCAGATTACTTCACACTCCACCCTTTTCCTAGTGATCTTGTTTCATTTTGAAGGATTTTAAAATACCAGGATGTCTTGGTTACATGTACTCATATGTAGAAATGGCTTCTAAGTGTTATGTTAGTGTTTCTAATACCAGACAGGTTATTCTTTTCAACTCTTATCATTGCTTAGTGTTAGAAAAAGTTGAATTTCTGTCATTATCAGTATTGCCCGTTTAATGTATTAAAATTCTGTGATATTTTTTTCTCTCTGCTTTAGATTGAATATGTTCTTTCTAAACCCTACTCTAGCAAGAACAAAATATATTCATACATAGCCATAGTGTTTAATGAAGGAACTTTGCATTGCTTTTTATAAAAAAAAAGCTCTGTAAATGTAGTCATTGGTATTTTATAGTTATTTGAGCCTCATATTTTTCTAATTATTTTTTATGTTTTATTTTCCTATTTTCTTTGTAGAGCTAGGAGGAAAATCATTTTACTAGACTTCCTAAGCAAGGAATCTTCCACTGTGTCAAACTATTTAAGTATACTGCTAAATATAGCATCTGTAAGTGGTTTGAAATATTAACACTACCAGGTGTGACAAGTCTAGAATACTTTTGTATCAGTGTTTGATAAATACAGAGTTTGATAACAGTACCTTTGAGATGTGGAATCACTTTGCAGAAAGCAATTTGGCTTTTGTTCTCAGTCATTTCAAGTCATACCAACACCTGAGCTAATAAATGGTGTTGATCTGATCAAGAGGGACCACCTGGGGTTCCAATGTGTTGACTAAGCATCATGAGACTTGATATTATTAATCCCATCCAGACCCCAACTTATGTGTTTGTTTGTATCCTTTTTGGTTGTAATAGAGTGTTAGCTGTAAGTATAGTAAAATTTCCATGATATTCTATGAGTTACCCCATTGAATTATGAAATTATAGACTTATAATTTAGACTTATAACAAACCCACAGGGGCAGTGAGAGCCAGCAGGGACTGGTGTTTGCCTACTTGGCAATCAGCAAGGTGTTCTAACATGTAAGCTATTACCTAGTTCTTTATGGTTGGGGTCAGAAAGAGAGAGAGTGCCATGTGAGCAGCTAGTGACAAGGATGGAGAAGTGGAAAAGTGAAGACTGGATCCATTTTCACACTTTGGAAATTAGATTCATATTGATCCTTACACACACTTAGCAATGAAGGTGACATTTGTCCACCATGTCCCCTTGCTTATTGTAGTACCATTCTTAGCCCCAGTCAAGAGAGACTCTTGCTCTGGGTTCTATCCTTTAGAGGACCCTGCATATCACACACACACAAAAAAAATACATTAAGTTTAGTACAAAATACATAATCTGCCCTGTCACTCAGGATCCAGCACCTAGCACTGGCAGAGTGCGGTGTAATAAATTACTTACTGTGGCTTTTCTAGCCATAAGTCTTTGTAAACTCTGGTGGAATTTGTTGTGAGCAACTGAATTGCTCCTGATTGTAAGAGTTATCCACCTGGGGTATTTCTGTTGTGTGCAACACAAAGCAATGTTCTGGGAGATTCCTGCTCTCTCTCAGGTGCTTAGAATTCTGATGTTATGACTGGTTAGTTTGGCCACTCTGCCAGGCTCAAAAGGAGGCCTCCTAGAGGCAGAAGTCTCTCTCTGACTGCCGGTTGAGGAAGACATGATGCTGAAAGAGACATGCGTTCCTGAAAGAGACACACGCTGCTGGGAAAGAGATGCAAGAGACATGCATTACTGAGTGACACACCGAGGGACATGCACTGTTGGGAGAGAGACTGTGAGAAGCTGTTAGGAGAGAGACTGTGGGCTGGGAGAGGGACAGCATTTTCCCTGAACTTGAATTGTAGCCTGGTACTTCCCTAATAAACCCCGTAATCTGTGAGTTCTGTGTGGCCACTGCAGCTAATTATCAGACCCAGGAGAGAGGTGGTGGGTGCTTTAGGAGGAACTGTTGGTGAAAGGGCTGGAGAGAGGCAGCATGTCTGGCTTTGCAGGAATAGGCCTTAGGCTATTGATGGTAATTCTGTCATCCTCTTGTGCAGTTAGAGGAGGTCAGAAGATGGGGCCTCCCTGCCTTTTTGGCACAGAGCATGAACTGTAATCCCAGACATTGACTCTTGTGACTATGTATCAATTATATATTTCTGTATGACAAATTACTACAAAATTAGTGGTTTAAAATAACAATTAATATATATTTTTTCTCATAGCTTTAGTGGGTCAGGAATTTAGGAATGGCTTATTTGGATGGTTCTAGCTCAGCATTTCTCAAGAGATTGTTGTTGTTGTTGTTGTTATGTACCATTCAAGTCGGCCCCGACTCATAGCGACCCCACCTTGGGTTTCCGAGGCAGTGTCACTACAGAAGTAGATTGCCCCATCTTCCTTCCGAGGAGTGGCTGGTGGATTTGAACCGCCAGCCTTCTGGTTAGCAGTCAAGTGCCCTACGCACTATGCTACCAGAGAGTCAAGGTTTTGGCCAAGGTTACAGTCATCTGAAGGTCTGACTATGGTTGGAGGATGTATTTAGAAGGAGGCTCACCCACTGGCTGGCCAAGTTAGTGCTGATTGTTCATGGGAGGCCTCATTTCCTCCCGATAAGGACTTCTCCACAGGGCTTCCTGAGTGTCCTAATGGCATATTATATTGACTTCTTCCAAAGTGAATGATCTAAGAAGAGAAAATGAAAATCAGAACATGTTGTTGTTGTTGTTAGCAATTTATATGACAAAATTAAATGATGTAATATTTTTGCGGTAATGCGATTTATTTTATGTGACCCCATTACAGTGTTTGTGCTTAATATGTAAAATCATGGTTCTTTTCTGAATCTAACTATTGCATTAAGAATGTTAATAACAAATTCATTTATTACTATCTTATATCAAAGTTTCTCTGAATTTATATTAATTGAAAAAACCTAAGAACTACAGTGACTCAAGAAAATTGAGCTAATGCAACTTTATTACTAGTAGAACACAACAGTATGTGAAATTCTTGACTATAATATTATTTACTATAATATTATTGAAGGCAAGAAACAATAATTTATGAGTTATTTGTTGTTATTAATTAGAATCAAGTAAATTTTGACTCATAGCAACTCCATGTGTACAGAGTAGTACTGCTCCATATGGTTTTCAAGGCTATGACCTTTCAGAAGCAGGTTGCCAGGCCTGTCTTCTAACATGCCTAATTTATGAGTTATACATATCTATCTTTATTTTGGGAACTCTGGTAGCATAGTGCCTAAGACACTTGACTGCTAACCAGAAAGCTGGTGGTTCAAACCCACCAGGCACTCCTCAGAAGGAAGGTTGGCAATCTATTTCCATAGTGATACCACCTCGGAAACCCAAGGAGGGGTAGCTGTGAGCCGGGTCCAACTCAATGGCACATAACAACAACATATTTATTTTATTACTTAACCAGATGTCACTGGCAAATCATTAGACTCCCAGACATAAACATAAATAATTATATTTATTTGTGTTTGGTATTTTTTGGACTTACAGTTATTTTAAAACCATACTTGTATATGTATTTTTTATTTTTGTCATTATAAAGTGCATCTGTCAATGGATCTGGATATATATTTAATCTAACAACTTTTCTTGATTTATCACTTTTAAAAATTAACATACATAGTATGTGAATCTCTGTTTGTATTCTTGTTTGGAGCCCTGCAAATGTTAGTGGTGGGCCTGAATGAAACTGTCCTTTACAAATTTATATATAGTTATCATTTAAAGAATACTGTATACTTCATTAATAATACAATTCTATGGCTTTATTTTTCCAGGGAATGAGTTATCAATACAGATAATTTTTAACCATTTAAGCTACTGTATGGTCTGAGAGAGTTTAGTTTTGCTTTTTTTTTCTTTTAGAACACAATAGTGATTATAGTTATGGCACTTTTGAAGAGGTGGGAAATACATTCTTAACTCATATAATAGGAAACTCAAGTTTATTTCATTTTATATCTATACATAAATTTTATATAAAGTTTTGTTGAGTGTTGTGACCCCTGTCCAGTCAGTAAAGGAAAGTTGAAAGACAAACAGGACATATTATATGTCTTTAGTGGCCTCATGGTTTTTTAGGGAAATGGACATAGGTGAAACAGAACAAAATAAGATCTTGACTGAACTACTATCATAGGTAGCTAACATTGTGCCATTAGGAATACTGTGACATGAATTGAGATCACTTCTTTGTTTATCTGGATTGTAATAGATTAGTTTCTAAGATGTCTTAAAATTTTTGTGATAAAAGGTTTAAAAAAGAGCTGAAATTAGTCATATTGACAGAAGTTAGAATGTAGATTTACCCTGTAGCCCTGATCTACCTTTAAAAATAATCATAAATGACTGTCCTCTTTTTCATATGGAAAGATTTGTTGTTGTTATGGAAGGACTAGTTTCATGAAATATGTATTTTTAAAATTATAATATTTGATTTTTATTTCTTGGTTGATCTATTGAGAATGGCTTTGCTCAAACCAAGATCATAAGCAAGATGGCTTCTTAGAGTAAATTGAATATTAATTAATTAATTTAATCAAGTGATGATCCACTCATCCTTAACAATTTACAGAAGGACTGAAATAAGTCCATTTAATTTAGGCTCATTTTTCTTATATATAGGCCTGTTAACACAAAAGCATTCAACTGTGTAGGTCATAACAGGTTATGGATAGCATTGAAAAGGATGGGGATTCTGGAACACTTAATTGTGCTCATGAGGAACCTATACATAGACCAGGAGGCTGTTGTTCACACAGAACAAGGGGATATTGCATGGTTTAAAATCAGGAAAGGAGTGTGTAAGGGTTGTGTCCTTTCACTACACTTATTCAATCTGTATGCTGAGCAAATAATCCAAGAAGCTGGACTATATGAAGAAGAATGCGGCATCAGGATTGGAGGAAGACTCATTAACAACCTGCAATATGCAGACAACCTGTGATATGCAGATGGCACAACCTTGCTTGCTGAAAATGAAGATGACTTGAAGCACTTATTGGTGGAGATTAAAGACTACAGTCTGCAGTATGGATTATATGTCAAGATAAAAAAAAAAAAATTCTTACAACTGGACCAATAAGAAGCATAACAATAAATGAAGAAAAGATTGAAGTTGTCAAATATTTTATATTATTTGGATGTAAAATCAACACCAGTGGAAGCAGCAGTCAAGAAATCAGATGATATATTGCACCGGGCAAATCTGCTGCAAAAGACCTCTTTAAGGTGCTGAAGAGCAAAGATGTCTCTTTGAAGACTAAGGTGCACCTAACCCAAGCCATGATATTTTCAATTGCCTCATATACATGTGAAAGATGGACAATGAATATGGAAGATCAAAGAAGAGTTAATGCGTTTGAGTTGTGGTGTTGGTGAAGAATACTGAAAGTACCATGGACTGCCAGAAGAACGAACAAATCTGTTCTGGAAGAAGTGTGACCAGAATACTCCTTGGAAGCAAGAATGGCCAGACTTTGTCTCATCTACTTGGTCATGTTGTCAGAAAAGACTATTCCATGGAGTAGGATATCATGCTTGGTAAAGTGGAGGGTCAGTAAAAAAGGGGAAGATCCTCAACAAGTTGGATTGACACAGTGGCTGGAATGATGGGCTCAGGTATAGCAAAGATTGAGAAGCTGGTGCACAACTGGGCAGTATTTTGTTCTGTTGTACATAGGATCTCTATGAGTTGGAGTTGACTCAATGGCACCTAAGAACAACAACATTGACTCATATCTCAAATTCTTAAGAAAAGTCTTTTTTTTTTTTTTTTTTTTTTGGAAATACTAATTCTATAGATTATATAATGTAAGACTTACAGTGTAGCTTCTTTAACCTTCTTTTCTTGACTCTTCTCCTCCTTCTTTTTGATGGGTTTAAGGGCCAGCTGTTTATAAGAGGGGTTTGGAAACTCCAGCTGCCCAACACCTGTAGATCTTGAAGCCTGTGGAAGTTGTCTCCCCTGCTGGTAGGAGAATCACCAGTTGTGTGAGAAACTGAGCTAGAGAACAGTTTTTCTCATTGGACAATGAGGGTGGTGGGCAATTATTCCCAAACAGCAATTATCTGGCCAATCCTGAGTACTCTAGGATGTTTTAAGACACTTTTGCTCTTTCTTCAGTCTGCTTAAATTTTTTGAGAACAATTTTACTGAGAATTTACATAATGTAAAATTCATGCTTTTGAAGTATACAGTCCAGTGATTTTCAGTATTCACAGAATTGTGCAGCTCTCACCACTATCTAATTTTAGAACATTTTCATCATCCCCAAAAGAGACTCTGTATCATTAAAAGTTGCTTCCCATTTCCACCCAGCCTTCAGCCACCAGCCCTAGGGAACCACTAATCTACTTTCTGTTGCTACAAATTTGCCTGTTCTGGACATTTCTTATTAATGCAATTATGCAATATGTCCTCCATTCTTTATTATTTCTCTGATTTCTGGAAAGCTTACTTTCTATATAAAAAACATAAATCATCTCTGAAGTTTCAAATTCATTACACTATTTTTCCTCTACTCTTTCCATTACCTGTGCATCATAAATACTTTCAAATACTCATCTTAGGTCATACTGAATGGAGTGATGTATTGCAGATTTGTAAGCTTGTTGACAACAGAATTTGACTTCCAAGGACAATGAAAGCAAAATTCCTGCCTGAACTTCAACTGAGTTTGAAGGGGGTATGGCTACAATATGTTTGACTACACACATGGTTTTCACATTATTCTCTGATTTCAAAATAAGAGAAATTGTGCTTCTAATACAAGTTACCTATTTTTTAATTTGTTTTTAACCATTGTTAAACCATCTTTTACATTTAGTCCACTCAAATTTGTACTAGTGAACTAGTGATTTGTGGCAGTGTTAAGCATATAATATTTAATACTGGCTTGCCTAAATAGATTATAATAATCTAATTATACTCTTTTATTTTTGTTACTCTTATGAGTTATTTTAAACAGGAATTATTAAAGTGTTTGTAATAGTAAGTTTAATAAACCACTTTATAAGTTTTACCTTTGAAAAATTAGCTTTAAAATTTATATATCAGATAGTAATTCTTTAGGGAAAACTTTAATATATAAATTAAGTGAGTAATTGAGATATTTTGCAATAGAATTTATGATGAGTGTGTTACTTTACTATCCTTCATACTTGTACAGTGTAGAAATTTCAGTAGGTATTTGAGAAGCTTAATTTTCATCGTCATCACATTTTACATTTGCAATATTTATGTGCTATATGGCATTTCTCAACAAAATTATAATTCAAGGACCTTTTTTAATGTGTTCTACCTTGAATAAAAGAAACTCTGGTGGCACAGTGTTTAAAGTACTCACCTGCTAACCAGAAGGTTAGTGGTTTAAACCCACTAACTGCTCCATAGGAGAAAGATGAGGCAGTCTGCATCTATAAAGATTTACAACCTTGGAAACCATATGGAGCAATTCTATTCTGCCCTTTAGGGTCACTATGAGTCAGAATTGACTCAGGGCAGTGGGTTGATTGCAGTTGAGTATCTTGAATGACAAGCTGAAGTATTCAGGTTAGTAGAGTAGTAAAAAGCATGGACTCTGGAATGAGACTTCCTCCATTCAAATCCCAGTCAAACCAGTCACTAGTTGTCTAACATATTATAATTGACTTAATTTCTCTGTGCTTTAATTTCCTCAACTGCAGAGTGAGAATAATACTAGTACCCATCAAGTAGAATTGTTGTAAAGATTAAATGAGATAGTGTATATATACCAAAAAAAAAAAAAAAAACCCTCACTGCCATCAAGCTGATTATGACCATAGTGACTCCCATTGAGGTTCCCAGGCTATAAATCTTTACAAAAGCAGACTGCTTCATATTTCTTTTGCAGAGCAGCTGGTGGATTTGAACCACTGAACTTTTGGTTAGAAGCCAAATGGCTTAATCACAACACCACCATAACTCCCTGTTATTGTTAGGTGCCGTCAAGTTGGCTCCGACTAGTGACCCTATGTACAACAGACTGAAACGCTGCTCAGCCATGCACCATCATGTGTTCTAATGTGTAGAACACATTAAAAAATGTTCTTGATCCTCACAATCCTTACTCTACTTGAGCCCATCATTGCAGCTGTGTCAATCCATCCTTTTGAGGATCTTCCCCTTGGTCGCTGGCACTCCCCTTTACCAAGCATGATATCCTCCTCCAGGGAGTGATCTTTTCTGACATAACCAGTAGGTGAGATGAAGTATGAGCATTCTCATTTTTAAGGAGCATTCTGGCTGCACTACTTTATAACAGATTTGTTTGTTCTTCTGACAGTCCATGGTATTTTCAGTATTCTTCACCAGCACCATAATTCAAAGGCATCGACTCTTCTTCAGTCTTCCTTGTTTTTTGTCCAGCTTTCACAGGCTTATGAGGCTATTGAACCCATGGCTTGGCTTAGGTGCACTTTAGTCTTCAGTAACATCTTTGCTCTTCAGCACTTTAAAGAGGTCTTTTACAGCAGATTTGCCCAGTGCAATATATCTGCTTTCTTGACTGCTGCTTCCATGGGTGTTGATTGTCAATCCAAGTAAAATGAAATATTTGAAAATTTTCATCTTTTCTCCATTTATTGTGATGCTGTTTATTGGTCCAGTTGTGAGGACTGTGTTTTCTTTATGTTGAGGTGTAATCCATACTGCAGACTAGTCTTTAATCTTCATCAGTAAGGGCTTCAAGTCATCTTCACTTTCAGCAAGCAAGGGTGTGTCATCTACGTATCACAGGTTGTTAATGAGTCTTCCTCCGATATTGATGCTGCCTTTTTCTTCATGTAGTCCAGCTTCTCAGATTATTTGCTCAACACACATATTGAATAAGTATAGTGAAAAGATACAACCCTGGCACACACCCTGATTTTAAACCATACAATATCCCTTGTTCTGTTCAAACTACAGCCTCCTGGTGTATGCACAGGTTTCTTATGAGCACAATAAGTGGTCTGGAATTCCCATTCTTCATAATGTTTTCCATAATTTATTATGATCTTTGTTGTTGTTGTTATGTGCCATCCAGTCGGACCCAACTCATAGCAACCCCTCCTTGGGTTTCTGAGGCAGTATCACTACAGAAGTAGATTGCCCCATCTTCCTTCCGGGGAGTGCCTGGTGGGTTTGAACTGCCAGGCAGTCTAATGCCTTTGCATGTCAATAAAACACAGGTAAATATCCTTCTGGTATTTTTTGCTTAGTGAGTATGCAATAATGTGTATTAAAAAAAAAAAAAAAAAAAAAACCTCACTGCTAATGAGTCGATTCTGACTCATAGTTACCCCCATTGTGTTTTCAAGGCTGTAAATCTTTACAGGAGCAGACTGTCTCATCTTTATTCCATGGAGCAGCTGGTGGGTTTGAAACACCCACATTTTGATTAGCAGCCAAATGCTTTAACCACTACACCATTGGAACTCCTTAATGTATATTAAACCCTTAAGTGCTTAATAATATTAACCATTTTATTCTTTGTGGTGTGGGTATACAAACAGCATGAAATAGTGGAGATATTAATGGATTGGTCAGCCAGAAATCTTGGTTATGTTCCCACTCATTCAGGGATTCTTTATATAGTAATGAACAACTTTCTGTCTTCTCCAATTTAGCTTCCTACATACATTATGTGGCATGTGAAATCATTTTTATAAAATACAGAAATAATGTACTTACCAAAATCAACGGAGTTTCTACAGAAATACATATTTTTTTTGTATTATAATTTGGGGATCAGGATATAAATATTTTTAATTGTTCAATTCCTTTTCAGAGATCAATGAAGTCTTTTTATATTTCAGCTTTAAGAGCATTCTTCCTATTTCTCTGTGCCAGGGTTTCCCAGGTGACTTTGGAGACAGAGGCCCTGCTGGTCCTGATGGCAGTCCTGTGAGTACAGTGTGATGGTCCAGTCTTAGAGAAACCATCACTCAGATTCCAAAGCAACTTTATTTGCCATCCTCATTACCATGTTCTGTGAATAAGGACTACTGGACAGACAGTTTTGAAACACTATGCAAACTCCAATTCATGATTTTTAACATTCCAAATAAGCCAAAAATGTTTTGGATAAATTTTGTCCTGAGAGACAATCATAAATCAATTATTTAAAACATGTTAAATGTGAATATTTAAGTAAAATATTAGAACTATATTATCACAATATTCTCCTGTGTGTTTTAGGGGCAAGAAAGAACTCTTTCAGGTACATGAAAGTACTAACCTGGCTCCTGGTTAAAATTGTGTACTCAATGATTGCTCTTTTGGCTTAGTCACTGTTGTTGTTATGTGCCCTCAAGTCAGACCTGACTTATAGTGACCCCTCCTGGGGTTTCCAAGTCAGTATCACTACGAAAGTAGATTGCCCAACCTTCCTTCCAAGGAGTGGCTGGTGGGTTTGAACTGCCAGCCTTCTGGTTAACAGTCAAGTACCTTAGGCACTAGGCTACCAGAGTTCCTCTTAAATTTCAGTGTTTATAATGGCTTCTTTATGCCAATGTTGGCATTGCTCAGGTGTCATTGTTCAGAGTAGGGGAAGATTTACCACTCTAACATTGGTTTAATTGTATTATTAAATAATGTTGATTAATCAAATTACACAATCAAACTGCCTTCAAAGAACATCCAGTCACTAACTCCTCCCATCCATACTATACACACCTTTTTTTTTGTAAGATTTTAAGGTAAACTAGAATCAGCCACAAAAGTCTGTATTGATTAAATTATCAATTGTTCCTATTAGACATATGTAAATCACTAGGATTTATATTTAAAATCAAGTATTTAAAGATAGTTTTATTTCTATTTCCAATTTGTAACAATATTACCTAATTCAGTGCATTTAGACAAGTTTTACGTGTTACAAGGCATGGCAGGTAAGAAACTTCCAAAGAAGTTGTTTAAAACTTAAGTAATGTTATAATTAGAATGTTTACCATCTTTTTCTTGTCCATGATTCTGGGCAGCTTTCCATTAAAAGTATAATAAAGCTGGTATTACTTAGTTTTATCTTTAGTACTATTATGGACTTAAGTACCTAGAGTGAGGCTATGTTATTTAATTTTTTTATCAGTTAAATACACAGGAAGTCTGTCAAAGTTGGACTCTACAATATTTAAAATTTTCTTTTTGAAATATGTTCTTCATTTCAGATATTATACAATGTTTCCTGAGGAGGGTTTGGTCATGGGATATGAACTATCTTAAAGATTTTATAATGAGAATGAGTTCAAAAAGTCCATTACAGATCAACTGGGAAAATTTATATTAATAATTAATAATCTTACATTTATATAAGTAATTTAACAATGTTGGTTGTTTATTACACTTATACAGTGCTTTGTAAAAAATTAAAAACCTTTTATGCATATGATGTAATTTTAATTGTGATCTTTATAACAATGAAAACAAATATTATTATTCCTATTTTACAAATGAATAAACTGAAGTTTAGAGAATTTAAATTATATATGTTTAAGGAGTTGAGTTTTAACAGTTTGAAAATGTTCTAAACCTATCTGCTGACCACTTGCCTTTTCATACAATATTTATAGGCTAAATGTTGATTACTAGTAGAACTTATTTTCTTTAATAAATACATAGGAAGTTATACAAAAAATAATAACAATAATAAAAAGAAAAACCAAACTCACTGCCATCGAGCCAATTCAACTCATAGTGACCCCTCCTTGGGTTTCTGAGGCAGTATCACTATGGAAGTAGATTGCCCAACCTTCCTTCCGAGGAGTGGCTAGTGGCTTTGAACCCCCAGCCTTCTGGTTAGCAATCAAATGCCTTAGGTGCTACGCCACAGGAGCATAGAGAAATTTATGTCCTGAGCTTTATGGTAGTCCTAACATCCAAAAGCATGGAGCCAAGAACTTTTGAGGAAAATAAACTGCCACCACAGATTTTCACTTCCCAGAAGTATCCATAAGAGTAGGAAAGTTTCAGAAGTTAGATGTAGCAGAATGTAAAATTTTATATATTTCTTTCATGGAACTTTTTGTTTTTCCCTTTGGAAAATATTCTTGTTAGCTGGGACTCTCTAAGCTGTTCCAGAACCATAGTTAACCAATTGGCACATTTCTCTTACACAGGGACTTGTAGGCAGCATTGGCCCACCAGGATTTCCTGGACTTAGAGTGAGTATCACTAAATATCATTATTCTTATAAAATGTTTGATTGTGTAATTTGTATTTAATACATGTGTTTTAAAACTTTAGAAAAAAGGTGAATGTTTAGTGTAATTGTTGGCATCAAACACGCTCAAGTGTATTTTCAACCAGATATGCAAATTAGACCAGTATTATTAGTTAAGAAATTAATTATATTTTGCAATAAGCTAAAATAACAATATATTTGCATAGATTTGTATGTATGTATGTATCTATGCCTGTCTCATTAAAGATTACTTAATGAAGATCTGGCTTCCTCAAGAGTATATGACATGGAAGAGCTGCCTCTTTCTTTAAGAGTCTTCCATACTGTCTACTCTCGAGAGAGACAGATAGTTCTAAATAAAATCACATGGTATAATTGTAAACTTTTGGTTATGAAATCAAACTGAATAAATCATTAGGAAAGCTATCCTGAACAAAGGAAGGAGCCATACTTCACCAATGTTATTAAACATTTTAATACTTAATTTATTATGCTGAAAGTATAGCCACGTCATCAATTTTTAGACAGTGAATGCAATTCTAAAAATTTCATTGGAGTTTCTGATGTTGGCAAAGCACAGCAAAGTAAAAGTAAGTCTGTGGAGGCCAAAACAATATAGTTAAGATATGTAGCTTCCTGATTATCAAGGACGAATTTTAGAATTTGCATCAGAATGAGCAGACGGCTACAATATACCTGCTATGATATATCATCATAAATGTGCATTTCTTTCAACCAAGCTTATGGTTCATGACAGGAATATGAATTTCTGATATTTTATGTTTTATATAAATCTTGAGCCATTTGCTTTAATATTCAGCAGAGCTAAAGGCAGGATTGACATACCTTTATGCAATGTAATGAGAATAGAATCTTAATAGTAAACTACTTACCTGTATTCATACAAAAGTGGAACATAACTATGGGCAGAGGCAAACTTTTCCTTAAAAATCAACTTAGTGCTTGTTTTAACATGTAAAGTAGGCAATTAAATTTCTAGACTTTTATAACATAATTTATAGTCACAATATTTTTAGTCTGAATATGAACACAGATCTCCTGACTCCAAATTTAATGTTCTTTCCCTTGCCCTTAGCTGCCCCAAGGCAAATGCTAATTGACAGCTTACTCAAAGAAATAAGACAGGAGCATAGTTATTTGAAGTGGGATAAAATTAAAATCAGCATAGCAAGTTTTAACATGCCATTTTGAGATGACCATAATATGGCATTTAGAGTCAGAGAACCTGAGTGAGTGCAAGACATTTAAACTTTTCTCTAAATTAGTAGTAGTAGGAGGAGGAGGAGGAGGAGGAGGAGTCATAGAAGCTCACATTTATTTAGTCTTTTTAATATAGTAGTCACAAATGTTACCTCGTTTAATTGCCAGAACAGCCCAAGACTCCTTAGCTCAGAAGGGCTTGAGCCCACTTTTTAAGCCAGGTGATCCAAATCCATAGTCCAGAATTCTAACTGTTGTGCTATACCTTGTTAAAATTTTATACCTTTTTAAAATTTGTATAACCTTAAAATGTCTATTATCTATAAGTTTTTTTAGGCTTTTGTGAGAAACTATGTACAGGTGATTTTCATCTACTCCAAAGGACTAGTATTTTCATTTTTTTGAGTTGGTTAGTTCCAAGTGTCTCTGATTAATCTTAAAATTTAGACAAAAATTCTTAGCATGGCCTAAGATATCTAGCCTGGTTTGGTTCTTATCCATATCTTGAGAACTCACTCTTTGTGTACTGGCAAAACTGTTCCTTGTAAGATGACATACACCCATTCTACAAACTTTTTGTGCACATTTATCTGCTTGGAACACTCTACCTCTGTTTTTGCCTAATTAACTCTTATTCATCCTTTAGTTCCTGGACTTAGTATGGTACCTGAAACATTATAGTTCTTAGTAAAAATAACCTGAATTTTCAATCTTCTCTCTCCATACCTCTTAATAGATGGGAAGAGATTCTGCAGAAAAAGAAGTGGCTAATGACACTAATAGTCACTTTTGTTGTCCTCATCTCTTCCATTTTGATATGTTGTTGTTGTGTGTCTAGAGTCAATTTCTACTCACAGTGACACTATAGAACAGAATAGACCTCCCCCACTAAGTTTTTTAGGCTGTAACATTTATGGGAAGGCACTCTGATGGTGTAGTGGGTAAGACATTTGACTACTAGCCAGAATGTAAGTGGTTCAAACCTACCACCTGCTCCATGGGAGGAAGATGAGGCAATCTACTTCTGTAAAGATTTATAGCCTTGGAAACCCAATGTTTATGGAAGCAGATCACCAGGTCTTTTCTACTGTGGAGCTGCTGGTAGGTTCAAACTACCAACCTTTGCATTAGCTGAGTACTCAACCACTGTACCACCAAGGCTCCTTCCTATTGATATAGATTATGCTTTATACTTTTCAAAGTACTTTCACATACATGTCTTATTTGCTCCTCAATGAGTAGTAAAGAAGACGGAACAATTATTATTACTTCCATTAACTTTTCTTTCGATCAAAACAATGTTAGTACCTACTATGTATCAAACTAAAGCAAACCAAACCCACTACTGTGGAATTAATTCTGACTCATGGAGACTCCATATTTCACAGAACTGCTCCATAGGGTTTCTTAGCAATTCTTGTGGAATTCTTCCACAATTCTTGTGGAAGCAGATCACCAGGTCTTTCAAATTTCTGAAGGATCTCTGGTAACACAGTGACTAAGGCATCTGACTGCTAACCAGAAGATTGGTGATTCAAACCCACCAGCCCCTCCATGGAAGCAAGACTGGGCAATCTACTTCCATAAAGATTACTGCCTCAGAAACCCAATGGGGGTTGCTATGAGTTGGGATCAACTTAATGACAGTGGGTTTGGTTTTTGGTTTTCAAGTTCCTGTAGCACCACAAGGTGGGCTAAAAGTGGCAATATTTAGGTTACTAGATGAGTACAAGCGGTTTTATGTATAAACACTGGCCTAAAAATAAGAACAAGTCAAGATTCCTGTTTTTAGCAACATTAAAATCTAATGGCCAAGAAGCAGAAGTAAGTAATGCTATATACCATGATTACTGCTATGTTGTTGTTGTTGTTAAGTGCTGTCGAGTCGTTTCCGACTCATAGTGACCCCATGCACAGCAGAACGAAACACTGCCCAATCCTGCGCCAGCCCCACAATCCCTGCTATACCTGAGCCCATCATCACAGCCACCGTATCAATCCATCTCCTTGAAGGCCTCCCCCTCTTTCGTCGACCCATCGTTCTACCAAGCATGACATCCTTCTCCAGGGAATGGTCCCTTCTTACAACATGACCAAAATAGGTGAGACAAAGTCTGGCCATTCTTGCTTCCAAGGAGCATTCTGGCTGCACTTCCTCCAGGACAGATCTGTTATTTCTTTTAGCAGTCCACGGTACTTTCAGCATTCTTCGCCAGCACCACAACTCAAAAGCATCAACTCTTCTTCGGTCTTCCTTATTCATTGTCCAGCTCTCACATGCTTACCAGGCGATTGGAAATATCATGGCTCGTGTCAGGCGCACCTTTGTCCTCAAGGAGATATCCTTGCTCCTCAGCACTTGAAACAGTTCCTTTGCAGTTGACTTTCCCAATGCTATACGTCGTCTAATGTCCTGACTGCTGCTTCCGTTGGCATCGATTGTAGAACCAAGCAACTTGAATTATTTGACAACCTCAATCTTCTCTCCATTTATTGTGATGCTGCTCATTGGTCCAGTTGTGAGGATTTTTGTTTTCTTTATGTTGAGATGTAATCCATACTGCAGACTGTATTCTTCAACCTTCATCAGTAGGTGCCTTAAGTCATCCTCACTTTCAGCAAGCAAAGTTGTATCGTCTGCATATCTCAGGTTGTTAACGATTCTTCCTGATTACTGCTATAGTGGATTAAATGTAACTTTGATTACTGCTATAGTGGATTAAATGTAACACCACTGAGGAAGAGGCAATTTATGTCATCTCTGAGAGTCAGAGTAGGCTTCATAAAGGAGATATCTTTTAAATTATATATTGAAAATGGCTCTTAGGTAGAAGAATGTTCTATGCAAACACAGAGAAAAGAGAAAAATGGAATGTTTGGGAAATGGAAAGGGAATAGTGGGATTATAACCCAGTAAGTATGAAGGGATGGGAACAGAATGGAAGGAGATAAGTAGAATTGAAGGTAAATGGGAAAGATTATGAAGAGCTTTTATATTTTATAGTAAGCAGTTTTTCTGCTTTCCCGGACTGAAGCTTTTCCTTTATCTCTCATGTGCTCCCTTCCAGAAGGTATAGTTTCTGACAAAAGATAATATTGCTCTCTCTAAATTAGTTTTTCCACACAGTTGATTGTTATCATTTGTTTTCTTAGTTACTCTAGTAATAGAGGTTATTGCCTGTGAGTGTGGATGGGAAAGGTTGAAAAGGTCAATACAGAACTTACAGTCCTTTTCACAATAGACTTATATGAACTCTTATTAATTGGTCAGTGGTTTTTGTTTTTATATAATCTATCCTTTGGGTCTATTTCTTACTTTGACTCAAAATTCTCTATTACTTATAGCTGTATGGGATGCTCTTCTGTCTCTGGTGCTATATCCCAGCCACCCTCAGCTAAGCTCCCATGCTTGAAAGCATTTCTTCTTCTGTCTGTTCCATCTTCTCATGCTTCAGGAGTGTGGTAGGTAGGGAATGCCAAAGGACTTTCAGGTGCCCTTTGTGGAACTGAAAACTGTGGTTTTGAGCTGTCATGGATCACTTTGAGAATGCTATAATTTTTTAGGAGTCAGATTGGCCACACACTTGTGGCATGCCACAAAATTCTTGGTGTTTCTTGGAAATTTCTGTAGCCAAACCGTTTGCTTTTTACCTTTTAGTTCTCTATTTTACTAAGTACTTTATAGTGTATGTGTTCTTTTATATTCCTAATACCATTATGTGATTTTCTTATTTAGAGCCACCAAAAAGTAAAATAAAATATAAC
>NW_006921739.1:3118774-3132595 GCF_000298275.1 Orycteropus afer afer | reverse complement strand
TTTTTTTGCACTGGAATGGTTTATCACCATATAATTTTCAAACAGAGGTATTTAATGTATTTGTGAGCCCATCATAGTTTTAAAGCTATGAACTTTGAAGCATACTGAACTTTGGATAAACTAGCCATTGTAATCATAAAAATAATTGTTTCCTATTGACAGAATTTAGAATTGCAAGCAATGATGTAGTAATATTGCATATCTATTTATTAAGTTGGAAAGTATTACCCTTTAACTCTCACAGTCCCATATATTTCAGGATTAAACACATGGGAAATAATTTATCTTAGTTCTATTTTGCAAACTTTAGGACTCATCCAGAAGTAAAGATGTCATATTTTCCATTCTGAAATTTGTACTATGTCAATGTAGACTATTAGAAATACCCTTAGGTTGGAAGATAAGGGTTCTAAAAATCACTGTTTTAAACTTGTTTTTATAAGTTGAATACTTTCTTCATTATTCATTCCATACTCATTTATTTCAAAAGGATTATGTGTCAGTTATTACATTAGGGCTTAGAAAAAAAATACTTTGATCTCACAGAATGTACAGAGTAGGAAGACAGAAAGAGAAGTACAGTGCAGTGTAGTAAGTAGTGTAAGTAGAAGGGCGTCCAAGTAGTGGGAACTACTTCCAAAGGCTTAAGGCAGGTGATGAGTGAAGATATGTATGGTTTGAGGGAGGGAGACATAAAGGGCATGGGGAAAATGGAAAGAGGTAAGATTACACAGGTTGGTAGGCACCTGGAATTGAGGACTTGTGATGCTATCCTATGAAATTTGGATTCTAAGTAAAGGGGATTGGAGAAACATCAGAGATTACTAAATAAAATATTTTCAGGATTGTCAAAAATACAACTTTTAAAATTCCTTAACATTTGGAAGTCATAAGAGGGAAGACTGATCCAACATGGTCTCAGAAGATAAAAGGGAAGATGACATATTGAAGGAATTGTTTTAAGTCTCATGCTTTCAGGAGACTATAGTTGTAGTTCTCTTTAGAGAAATCTTTCTTTGGAGCATTAAACTGAGAAATATGAAGACTATGTCTTTTTGTCTTTATTTCCTCAAACTACTACAGTGTCTGGTATCCATTATACTCATTATATTTGAACAATGAAAGAATGAGAAAATCTAGAGTAGAACTTTTTTTTCTTTTCCACTACTCAATTTATCTTTGAAATTATGGTAAATTTTCTCATGCTGCAAATTTCAGATTATGAAATGAAATTATTAGCATGCCTAGCATATAGTAACTGCTCAATAAATATTTGCTGAATAAAAGGGTGAAATAAAAATCTACGGCAATCAAACAAAATATTTATTAAATACTTCAGGGTGCTTGACACTGAAATATACTCCCTATCTTTAAGATACCATCTAATAGGGGAAATATTGCAAGATGAGTGTCATGGACAGTGTTATAGGAGCATAAGGGAGGGAAGGATCCTTGTGGACTAGACCAGTAGGAGAAGGCTTCAAGAAATAAGATGAAGTTGGCTAAGGTTTGAAAGATTGGTAGGATATTTGAATGTGGAGAGGAAAGAAGTATTGAAGACCAAGGCATGTGTGGGGACCTTAGTGAGATGACCATTTCTGGGTTGATTAACTAATTTTACCGCATTGTTTTTCAATCCTTTGTTGTTGTTGTTATTTGCCGTCGAGTCGGCCCCGACTCATAGCGACCCCTCCTTAGGTTTCCGAGGTGGTATCACTACGGAAGCAGGATTGCCCAACCTTCCTTCCAAGAAGTGGCTGGTGGGTTTGAACCGCCAGCCTTCTGGTTAGCAGTCAAGTGCAATCCTAGTGGATGCTTAACGTGCCTTTGTTTCTTGCTGCTTTTCAGGGCAGTGTTGGCCCTGTGGGACCAGTTGGACCTTCTGGAATTCCTGGCCTAATGGTATGGTTTTATATGTGTAATGGATATTTCCCTTTAATTTCTCTGTGATGTTACAAAATATCACTTTTTTTTTTAGGGTCTCTCAGGGAATAAGGGGCTACCAGGAATCAAAGGTGATAAGGTGATTTAAATGTTTACATTATCATAGAGATAATTTCTTATCATATTTTTTTCTTTTAACTCAACACAACTTATAAAATAATTTGTTTTCATTTACTAAGTCTAATCTATATTAGCAAGTATATATCAATTTTCTCAGAAGTAGGAAAAAGAGATGCATTATTATTTAATGATTATATTTTTCTTATATAATATTGTCATGTCATAGTGAATAAATGCCTTTGTATAAAATTGTGCTCTCCAGGGTGAACAAGGCATTGCAGGAGAGCCCGGAGAATCAGGGTATCCTGGAGACAAGGTAACTTTTATACCATTAATTTTATGTAAATTTACAAAAGCCATGAGACTGTGTGAACTCTTTCAAAAGAAAAGAGTACTCATTATTTTAACCATGTATTTTATTAGAATATGCAGTCAATATAGTTTTACATGTCTTCTTTGAAACAGTTTTCTCAATTCTTTAGACCACTTCCATGAAATATTTTAGGAGCTCTGGTAGCATAGTGCCTAAGGCACTTGACTGCTAACCAGAAGGCTGGAGGTTCTAACCCACCAGCCACTCCTCGGAAGGAAGATGGGACAATCTACTTCCATAGTGATACCGCCTCGGAAACCCAAGGAGGGGTCGCTATGAGTCGGGTCCGACTCGACGGCACATAACAACAACATGAAATATTTTAGTAGTTTGTAAATACTGGCACCACTGCCTTTTGTTATATAATTACTTTTCTCTGGTTTTTTTTTTTTTTTTTTTTAGGGAGCCGTTGGTTTGCCAGGACCTCAGGGAATGAGAGGAAAGCCAGGACCTTCAGTAGGTTTGAACTTTTATTTTGCTGTCTCTGACTAACTGAATGAATTCCATAGCATCAGCCTTGATAGTGGTTGGTGTTAATAGGATATAAGTCTACCAGCCTTACATTTTCCCTTGTCAGTTCTAAAATAAAGCTTTTTCCTCAAGCACTCTCTTCACATTCCATACACTATTGGACCTCACTTACCCACTTCCCTCATGCCCAGACAAAGCCAAGTTTCTGGGAATTCTAAAGATCTAGATCATGTTATTTTCCTGGATTTTGTTTACTATAAATAGTATTTAAGCTAAATAACATGTTTTGAAGCCAGAAGATATAAAGTACCTTCAATAACATTTTAAGTATTTCCAAATATCTTTTTCATTAAGGAAACACTCTGAAGAAAAGAGCATGTCACACTCTTGTTTATAACCTTTGGACATCTATTAATGGAAAAGATAGCCTCATCATAGTTAATATAAAACTTAACAAATTATAAAACTAAAACTTAACAAATTATAAAACTAAAATAATTGAATAAATAAAATAATTTCAATAAATTGTTAAGATATGAGTCATAAGTATATATCTGCACATTGAAGTTATTATTTTTACAGTTAACTTTTACTGAATGTTTACAAAGAACCAGACACTATTTTAAGGACTATATATTTAATCCTGAGAACAATGCTATGAAATTGATACTATTATTATCCCTGTTTTATAAACTAAGAGAACTAAAACACAGAGAATTAAGTAATTTATCCAAAGTCCCATAGTTACTAAGTAAGAGGTAATCAGGTATGTTAGAGTCTTAACCATTGTGGCATTCTGTTTTAGGACTTAATATTTTAGGATTTTAATATCAATTACAACATAAAGTGAAGGTGATTGTAGAAAAATTAAATATAGAGAATAGAGTCATAATTTGTTAAAATTACATTAAAGTGTACATTTTAAAAAAAATGTTATTTCCCTGAGCAATTAGTAGTGTTATCTCTAACTCCACCCTCCCGTCTCAGCATTACTTATACTAGTATCTTAGGAATTAAGTTACAGAATTTTATGTACTACATTCTTTCTGACTTTTAACAGTGACAATACTTTATATACATCTCTTAGGAATTCTTTAACTCAAGAATAATTTTTGTAATCTATTTGGTTTGAAAAGGAACCATGGTGGTGCAATGGTTAAATACTCAACTGGTAACCAAAAACTTAGCAGTTCAAACCCACCAACCACTTCACGGGAGAAAGATGTGGCAGTCTGCTTCTGTAAAGATTATGAGATAGGAAACACTGTGGGGCAGTTCTTATCTGCCCTATAAGGTCTCCTTGAGTTGGAATCCACAGCAACAGATTTCATTTCTTTGATAGCTGGCTGGTGAGACCTTTACTTTTACTAGTTTTCCACATTGGACTCTTGTTGGTTAACCCAGTCATCATTGTACCTAGATTTAAGACCTGGAGTTGAATATAAAAAAACTGCAAAAAAATGTGAATGGCATTAGAAATAGCTAACCCACAGCTTCTGTTTATCAAGGTTGATTCTAAACCATAACAAAGACTTCCAATATGTGTAGTGATTGGCAAAATAAACACCAACTTTTTACATCTTTATTTTTTATATATGAGCATTTTCTAAACCTTTGACAATAAAAAGAGGAAATGATATAACATATATCTAAGTCCAATACTAATGAATAAATAATATCTGTATGATTCTTTTATGCTTTAGAGTTAAGTTCTTGAGAAAAGTAGTAAAATATCATGTCTACATAAAGCAAACATTTTTAATGACCCTTACTCTTTGATTCAATAGATATTGATAACATGTTATAAAAAGAAAAATCACAAGCTTAAGGAATAGAGACCTGGATTCTAGTCCCACCTGTGACACCAGCCTTCTGTATGACCTTGGGTATTTAACTACTATGCTATCCAGTTTTCATATTTAAAATGAAAATTGGACTATATTTAAGTTTACTGGTAGCTCTGTGAGTCTATGAGTATTGCATAGTTTATAATTAGGAAAGGTGTACATCAGGGTTGTATCCTTTCACCATACTTATTCAGTCTGTATGCTGAGTAAGTAATCCACAAAGCTGCATATATGAAAAAGAACATGGCATCAGGATTAGAAGAAGACTCATTACAATCTGTGATGTGAAGATGGCACCAACTTCCTTGCTCAAAATGAAGAGAACTTGAAGCACTTAACTGATGAAGATTGAACACTACAGCTTTCAGTATGGATTACACCTCAACATGAAGAAGACAAAAATCCTCATAACTGGACCAGTAAGCAGCATCATGATAAACTGAGAGAAGATTGAAGTTGTCAAGGATTTCATTTCACTTTGATCCACAACCAATACCCATGGAAGGAAGCAGCAGTCAAGAAATCAAATGGTTTCTTGCACTGGGCAAATCTGTGGCAAAGTGTTGGAAAGCAAAGATGTCACTTTGAGGACTGTCTTGGTTCTCTAATGCTGATATAACAGCAATACCACAGGTGAATGGCTTTAACAAACAAGAATTTACTCTCTTACATTTATGAAGTTAGAAGTTCGAACTCAGAGTGCTGGCCCTAAGGTCTGGTTGAAGGCCCTTTGACCTTGGGCTTCAGCTCTGTGCCTTTCCAGGCCTGCTGGAGCTGGCGGCTTTTCTTAACTCACCCAGCTGCTGACTGCTAAGGCTGACAAACCCAAGATCAGCCAATAAAATAGCACAATCCCAGTATCAGCAGGCAACATGGCAAGTTAAGGAAGAGTCAGCCAAATGCAGGATCCAAAATGTGTCAATAAGCTAGAGACCTTTCCCAAAGCTCTTCCATATATACTGGAAGCAGCCTACCCCCACAAAGGCAGCTCCCTTTTCCACTGATTAATATCTCACAGCAGATTCCACCATGGAGATGATTATAGTTTCATTTTGGGGAATAACTACATCCAGCTGCCAAACCACGGCTCAGTCAAGTTGACATACAACTTTAACTACCACAAGGACTAAGGTGCGCTTAACCCAAGCCATGGTATTTTCAGTTGCCTCACATGTATGCAAAAGCTGGACAATAAATAAGGAAGACCAAAGAAGAAGTGATGCATTTGAATGATGATGTTGGTGAAGAATATTGAATATACTATTGTTTTGGTTATCTAGTGTTGCTCTAACAGACATACCACAAATGGAATGGCTTGAACAAACAACAGTTTATTCTCTTACAATTTCAGAGGCTAGAAGTCTGAGTTCAAAGTGCCAGGCTCTACAGGCTGGGTGAAAGCCCCTCCACCTTGGGTTTCAGCTTTGTCTCCTTCTCTTGATCCACTGAAGCTGGAGGCTTTTCTTCGCCCAGGCAGCTGCTGGCTGCTCAGGCTGACAAACTCAAGGTTGACAAGTAAAAGGCACAGTCCTGATATTAACAGACAATATGACAGGCTGATAATTCAAGTCCAGAAAAAGTTCCTAGATCGGTAGGATATGGCAGGCTGCTGAATGACTTGGCTACATGCAAGATTCAATATACCAAAAAGCTGGAGACCTTCCTCAAACAGCTTCTTACATACTGGAAGCAGACCACATCCCTAAAGCAGCTACTCAGCTGGTCCAGTAGATTCCACTGTGGAGTTAGTTACCAGTCTCACCATGGGGAGTAACTACATCCAGCTGCCCAGCCACTCAACCAGGCCCAGTCAAGTTGACATACCACCTTAACTACCACAACTATAGACTCCCAGAAGAACAAACAAATCTGTCTCAGAAGCGATATAGCTGAATTCCCCTTAGAAGTGAGGTTAGCAAGACTTTGTCTCTCATACTTTGGACATGTTATCAGGAGGGACCAGTCCTGGAGAAGGCTTGGTAAAGCCGAGGGTGAGCAAAAAAGAGGAAGTGCCAAACCCACACCTGTGGCTTCCAGCCAAGCAAGAGACAGGCATAGGAGTTGAACATTTACCTGAGGTAAATACAGTCCGTGGAGAGAACAACCATGGGAGAAACAAGGGTTGTTTATGCACAGGGAGAGAGGTCGGGGGCAGGGGTGCATGGAGGGATGGACACAGGGAAGAGGTGACTGTTGAGAAGTGGGAGGGGAGCTGTTGCATTGTGGTGAATTGTGGTCAATGTCATGAGACAAAGTGTATGTGAACTGCTGTATGGAAGTGAATTTGCTCTGTAAATTTTCACTCTAATCACAATTTAAAAAAAAAAAAGAGGAATTGTCTCAATAAGATGGATTGACCTAGTGGCTGCAACTGTGGGCTCAAACTTAGCAACAATCATGAGGATGGGGAAGGACTGGAAAGGGTTTTGTTCTGTTATGCTTGAGGTCTTTATGAGTCAGAGCCTACGCAATGGCACCTGACAATGACAACATAAGAATTTCTATTCCTGAGGGTTTTTATGTTCTTGTTTAGGGAAACTTTCACTGTTTCATAAAAATTAAGAAAACTACCACTCTGAACTTAAGTAACAAATTCTTTCCTTAAAAAAAACAAAGATAATTTTTTTCATTTTATAAGTAGAAGTTTTTGTCATTTATAGTCTACTTAAGCATTAATTGAGATTTTATTCTCTAAAACTATTTGAAAACTCAGTTTTTAAAAAAGAGAATTGGAATTCAAAAGAATCTTGCAATTGAAGTTTTCAAAATGAAATTATTCTGAAGAATGAAAAATTATTCTACAATTTATGTTTTTAAATATTCAGTTATTAGTTAATCAATTTTTCTGAAAACAAAGATGTAGGGTATGCTATTCCCCGCCCTGGCCTCTCCCTGCTTGCAATTTAGCTACTTGGTTGAATTTTGCCACTAGAGGGCTGCAATGAGAACGCCATCTCTGTGTGGGAGAAAGGTGCTTTTCATTTTAAGAATTGAAGTCTCCCTTAGATTTAGATACTTATCCTGAGAGATCACAGTTTTTGCTTATTTGGAGGATGGAGGACTTAAGCAAGCCTTTACATAATATTCCATTACCTTTCTGTTTGTGGTTATATTATGTCCAAATACTCTAGCTTTGTATGAGAAAAGATTCAGTACACATGGGAGACTTGCTTATGTCCTTTGGAGGTGGGTAACTCCATGCAATTTTATGTGATTTGAAGCCAATTTAAATAAAATTTAGGCTTGTATAGAAATTTATGATGACATAAATAATAAATTCAAGCAAGGCTATCATCATTTTACTGACCTTCCCTGTTGTATACTTTCTTCTCTTGAGAGCATTGCCAGCCCTCTCTACTTTCAGGCTTTATACCCACTTTTCTGTCTTCTCACCTTTCTCTCCATCCCTGATTTCATATCTTTAACCTGAGTGTCAGAAACCGACTTACTAAATATTAAAACAAAAATCTTCAAAACTTTTGTTAGAGGAACAAAGTAATCTGTAGAATTCTAAGTTTTAGGTAGGAGAGGAAAGTGGGCAGAGAGGGAAAGATGAAAATTTATTACCATTTAATGAATACTTTCTATGTGCCAGGCACTGTGCTAAGCATTTTACATTTGTTGTCTCATTTAATCCACTACATGATTCTGTGAGTATGTTAGTTCTGTTGTTATTATTCCTATTTTATTGGTGAGAAAAGTGAGCCTTAGAGAGATTAAACAAGAATTTAAATCCAAGTGAGTCTTAATTACTTCATGAGGCCACTTATGGTATAAAGTGGAGAATTTTGTTCTAGGACTGGTTATTTATAAAAACTTTTCCTCATCTATACCTCTATTCCTTACTGAGTCAAAGCTTTGGGGTTTTACCCCTGGAGAAGTAAAGAAACATACACATACTTTTTTTTTTTTTCTTGGTTTGAGCACTAACTTGTTTGTATCTCTAATACTTAGGAGTAAATATATATTAGATTCTTAAATGTTTATCTAAAGATGTTTTCCACAATGATGATATTTACAAGTTATTTTAAGTCTGTCTGAAAAGTCATAACAACTTTGAAATAATATATTGAATGCTATTTGCTTGTAATATGAGTGATTCTTTTTAAAATTGTATTTTTTGAAGTAATATTTGTATTTTGAAATTTTCTCCCATTTTAGGGCCAAACAGGTGACCCAGGACCCCAGGGACCATCTGGCCCTCCAGGACCAGAGGTAAAATGTGGGTGGAAAAAATAAATTTGACACAAAAATTGTGTAAGTTAAATTTAATCTCTAAAACATGTTTTTATGTAATAGGATTAATGAAGATTCTTTTTTACATTTATATCTGTGTAAATAATTTAGCTCAACTTTTTTCTGTCATGCCAGGAGGGATGTAACAAGACCCCAAAGAAACAGAAAACAGTATCAGCTACATTTCAGACCTGAGTAGATCAAAACTGATTTATTTGTTCTCTCCAATATTAATAACACATCCTTGGGACTTAAAAGAAAATCTTATGGCATAAACTCCACAGAAGTTTTCATACAAAATGCTTCCAATTCTTGCTATATGTATATTCACTGAATATTATATTCTTGAATAAATATGGTTATGTCTGTAGTACATGTATCAAATAGGTTTGTATATTTAAATTTTTACTATGGCTTAATACTTGTTTTAGAACACCTTTCTTTTCTGGAAAAGCTGAGATGAAATATTTAGGTTCTTGTTGAATCATATTATGAGCCATGGATATACCACATGGAAAGAAGGCTTCTAAAGCTCACTTAAGCTCAGGAATACAAGCTAACATATATATGTACATGTAAATGTACATACATATCCAATTCAAAATCATAGATGTAGCAGTAAAACCCAGAAAAAAATTAATTTGGCTTCAGTATACCCCCATCAATCAGAGTAATAAAGTCTCCATAGTGTCAGAGCAGTGGGCCGAGTTTCTAGGAATAGTACTGTACTTGGAACTTCTACCTTTAAGAACCATAAAATCATTTCTTACTCTGTAGCTCTCTTTCAAGGCTGGCTGATTTTTAGCAAATGCCCATTCTTACTTATTGCTTAATTTAAAAACAATTGGCAATTGATAGTTCAGAAATCCACAAAAAAGCATTACATCTGGTTTTATTAATAAACAAACAAACAAAAAAAAAACCCACCTCATTGCCATTAAGTTAATTTGAACTCATAACGACCCCCACTGGGTTTCAAAGGCTGTTAATCTTTATGGGAAAAGGTTGCTTCATCTTCCTCCTGCAGAGCAGCTGGTGGGTTTGTGAACCACCAACCTTCTGGTTATCAGCCAAATTAATAGGGAGGTAAAACACACCAACATGTTGATGTCATCATTCTGAATGGAAAAAAGTTGTTTTAAGTAATTAAAACTTCAGGTTGATACAAGTTTATCTCTTTGTATTCTTTAATTTTAATCATTTTTAATGAAAACATCCCTTGAACGAATGATATTTATGCTTCCCTTCTCATACTGAGGGTACAGAGCCTAATTGACCTTTATTATCTTTAAAGGTTACCATTGTGAACATGAATTGTTCTACTGTACCTGCAATTACAGATGGTACAGACGGGATGTGCCTTAGCAAGGGCTGTGTTACCTCCTTGCTATCAATATGGTTTTGCATAATTTTCTTTCCTCTCATGAAAGCCAAGTTAAAAGATACCTGGGCCTTGTTTTGGCTCATTACTTAGACTTCCAAAGATGTTTCTGTTTTCTCTTTTGGGATTTTATGATTTGCCATCACCATTCAAAACATTATCTCACAGGCTCTGATTTCTATACTATTAGTGCAAGATCCTGTGACACCGTGTCACTCTGTGCCCATTCTTCCTCTTTACCTGTATTACATGGAAACATGTGTCCTGTACTCTCACAAAAATTGGTGCAAGATTGTTTTGGGAAATGAAACCCAATCCAAAGATTGTAACTTGTTCTTACTCATAAAAATATGGTACTTAAGCAACATTTGTGAGGTAACACTTACCCAAATCCTTCTCAACATTATGGTTTTAATAGAACTGAAGGTTAAGAAATTACTTTAAATTGTATGTTTGACAGTATATTGTTCCAGTTACCTAGTGCCTCTCTGACAAGAATACACCACATACGGGAAGGCCTTAACAAACAGGAGTTTATTCTTACAATTTGGAGGCCTTAAGTCCAAGTTCAGAGTACCAGGCTCTAGGGGCTGGGTGAAAGCCCCTCAACCAGCTCTGCCTCCTGCTGCCGGCCCACTGGAGCTAGAGGTGTTTTTTTCACTCAAACAGCTGCTGAGGCTGAGAAGCCCCAAGGTTTCAATTACAGATGGTATAGATGGGATGTTCCTTAGGACATCCCAATAAAAAGGCACAGTCCCAATGTTGCCAAACCACATGGCAGGCCATTACTTAGGTCCACTGTAAGTCCCAAGGTCGACAGAGCATAGCAGGCTGCTGAGCAACAACACAGCTACACGCAGGGTCCAAGTGTGCCATAGGCAAGAGACCATTCTCAAAGCTCTCCTTATATACAGGAAGCAGACCACATCCCAAAGGCAGCTACTCAGCTGCTTGTAGTAGATCCTACCATGGAGTTGATTGCCAGTCTCATCATGGGGAATAATTACCACCAGCTGCCCAGCCACTCAACCAGGCCCAGCCAAGTTGACACAAAAACAACAAGTACCACATATATAAAGCCTGAAAAGTTAACACTTCCAAAGCAGATGGATTTTCTCAGGTACAGGGGTTTACAGTTTTGTACTAAATTTATACTTTATCCTGTAAGTAATGATCAAATATTTTTAAGGAAGAGAATAGAATTATCAGACTTGAGTTTGAGACATATGTCTGGTAACAAGAAGAAGCATGGATGAGAAGAAGGAAGTGAAGACAAGAAGACGAATTAAAGGCCACTTACGAGGCAGTATCTCTACAGAAGTAGATTGCCCAATCTTCCTTCTGAGGAGTGGCTGGTGGGTTTGAACTGCCAGCCTTCTGGTTAGCAGTCAAATGCCTTCCGCACTACCCCAGCAGAGTTCTCATTTTAAGAAGACAGTGCAGTAGACCAACATATTAATGATGATAGCCTAAAGCCAGGCAAAATCTGTGACAATAGAGAGGAAAAAATGACTTCAAGAGATACTTAGGAAGTATAATTTCAAGTATTTGAATAATTTAATTCAGTTCATCCAGTTTATGAGAAGGAGGAATAAAAGACACTTTAACTATTTTTTGCTTGAACAGTTGGGAGAAGGAGGATCACCATTCTAAAAATAGAGGATACAGGAAAAGCATAGCAGGGTAGACAATGTTTTGGTTTTGAATTTAAGGCTGGACTGCCTGCATGATATACAGGTAACTAATCTAATAAGTATATAAAAAACTATAGGCCTGAAGCTCAGAAGAGAAGAGTAGCTAGAGGTACATATTTGTACAGTCATCCGCATAGAGGTATTAGATGAAGCAGTTATATTAATTATATGTAACTATATTAAATGACATTTTTTAGGGATAACATATAAAACAAGGTTTCAAAATACTACATCTGGAACTCACCCTCAGAAAGCTACATTCTCTGCCTACAGTGTAATTAAGTCTTAAATTAACAATAAAAGAGCAGCAAAATAAATTGTAGTAACTGGAAAACACACTTCAAAGTAGCTCATGGTCTGAAAAGGAAAAAAAAAATTACAATGAAAGTTAGAAAACATATATAACTGAATGAGAAAAATATCACTATAAAAACTTGCATATTGCACCTAAATTAACACTTAGAGGGAAGTTCAAAATTAAATTCATTTGTTTAAAGAGAGGGAGATAGAAAACAAATGAGTTATGCAGAGTATCAATGTAGGGATTAATTGAAAAAGTAGAAAGAAATTGACAAAGGTCGAATAGGATATGTTCTATTTTCTCTATAAATAGGACACCAAACCCCAAGAGTAAGAGGACTGTGTGCACGCAGGTGGAGGGAGCTTGAGGAGCTCTGTGACAAGTCATCAGGGGAGCAACTGGGGACTCATGAAACAATTTCTGACTTGTTTCAATAACTCATGTGAGGTTCAAAAAGCTTGTATCCAAAATCTAGGCAAAGAAGTCCTGTACATCTTATTGGAAACAGATTGCAAATTTGACTTTAAATTCAAACTGGCCAAAACTAAAGCAAAATGAGAGATTTAGCTCACTCTTCAATAAAAACACATTAATTGTTGAATAGCAGGACAGAAATTCATGGTATTAAGGCCTTTGTGATTAGGGGCCAAATGGTGAGATCTAATTATATGCTTCTGTGAAAAATTTTCCTAATTATTGGATGATAAAAGATTTGAATTAATATCTGAAAAGTACCATAGTTTGGGGTTTAATCACTTCTGAATGAGAACTGAGGCATTTACCTTGGACAAATTTCTTAAACTCACTGGGCCTTTCCTCGTCTGTACAATGGAAACAGCAATAGTGTCAACCTCAGACACTTGTGAGGATTAAATGTAAACATGCAAAAGATGTGAGCATCTGACTAACGGAAAGCACTTGATATGCATTAGCTACCACCACCACCATGGCAAGCAGAAGGAAATGTCTAGCCCCAAGGCAGCAAAAGCTTCGCTGGTTTAAGAATGGCAGCATAACTGGAGTGAGCAGAGTGGGTGAAGAAGAAAGTGGTTACAGTGAGGTTGGAAAAGTAGACAGGGGACATCAGGTAGGACCTTGTAGAGAAAAATAAAGTGCTTCTGTTTTGTTCTAAGTGCAATGGGAAACCATCCAGAGTTTTTAGCAGGGCAGTGAAATGATCTGATGCAATTTATGTTTGTACAAGTCACTCTGGTTGCATGTGCAGATGAGACAGTGTGGAGTGAGTGTGTGAAAGCAGGGAGAAAATTTGTGGAAATTAGATATCTAGTCACAACTTCATAGTATCTTGGACTAGGGTCATGGAAGTAGAGAAAGAGTGCAGCAGATAAAACTGGCAGGATGTGGTGATAGATTGGATGTGGGAAGAAAAGGGAAGAGTAATTAAGTCTATATCCCAGATTTGGGGAGCTCTGGTAGCATAGTGGCTAAGGCACTTGACTGCTAACCAGAAGGCTGGCGGTTCAAACCCACCAGCCACTCCTCAGAAGGAAGGT
>NW_006921739.1:3114781-3118584 GCF_000298275.1 Orycteropus afer afer | reverse complement strand
CTCACCTGTAGCTTTTTTTTTTTTTTTTTTTAATACAGATGCCCCAGGTCAATTCCAGAAGTGTTAAATCAGTATTCCTTGGGAGGTGCCTTAGTAAGGACAGCTTTTAAAGCTCCATGAGTGATTAACACCATGTTAAGGAACCACATTTTATCTTTCTGTTCTTTACAGCAGCAGGATCTCTATCCAAAGTACTGGAAGTGTTTTCAAGTCAGTAAGATAGAAAATAAAGACAATAAATCAGAACATTTTCACCCTCTCCCCTAGAAATTATTGTCTGATTTCATGGTGTAGCAACCTTGGAAAATTATTACCATTCAATACAGTGGAGTAGGATAAAGAGAGAATGTTCTTTCAATGTTTTTTTTTTTTTTAAAAGAAAGTAATAAAAGGCCACTAGTAAGCTTTATTATGGAATTTCTCCAGTTAACATTTAACTTGTACATGAGCTGGAGCAGAGGACAGCTGGATTACCTTTGCAAAGTGAATGTGACCCCAAAGCAGAAATTTATAGAACCAAAAAGGGCATGTGGAAAACCTGAGACAAGAGTGAGAGAAGAGCAAGCAACTAAGAACAGTGTCTAACAGAGAATAAATAGTTGTCTGACTTACCTCAGTGAGCTATTTATACATATTGCTAACATTTCTTAGTCATAGAACATTTTGCAATTATATGTGTTAACCATAATCATGTTTCCACTGAGAAATTAGGTGTCTTTGACTGCTAACCAGGAGGCTGGCGGTTCAAACCCATCAGCCACTCCTCTGAAGGAAGGTTGGGCAATCTACTTCCCTAGAGATACTTCTTTGGAAACCCAAGGAGGGGTCGCTATGAGTCAGGTTCGACTCAACAGCAGTGAGCTTTTTTTTCCTTTTTTTCAAATCAGGTACCTAAATGGACAAGAGGAAACCATTCAAGTACCAGAAGAAAACGGGTGAATTCCTTTATAACCTGGGTATAGGAAAAGGTTGTCTAACTCTGACTCAAAATCCAAATTCAATAAAAGAAAAAATCTGATAAATTTGACTACATAAAATTAAAAACTTTATACATCCAAAGCAATAATATAGACAAAAGACAAGTGACAAACTAGGAAAAAATATTTGAAGCATGTATCACTGGTAAAGGACCAATTTCTATACCATACAAATAATTTTTTAGTTTGTAGAAAAAATTTAAAAAAAAAAACTACTCAATAGAAAAAAAAAAAGGCAAAAGACACAACAGGTAATTTATAAGAAAGGCATAAAAACACAGCCTTTAAATATAAGAAGAGATGTTCAGTGTTATTGATAATTAGAGAAATGTCATAATTAGAGAAATGCTTGAGAAGAATTTGTCAGTATCTAACACAAGTGTATACACATTTTTCTTTTGACCCATAAGCACAAATTTATTCACTGCAGCAGTTGATTCTGGGAACAATCTATATTACCACACATAAGAGAATGACAAAATAAACTATGATGCATTCACACAATGGAGTACTTACTATGCATCTATAAAATTGCATGAAGAAGAGCTTTATAAACTGATACGCTGGCATTTCCAGGATATATTGTTATGTTAAAAACAAAAGTGCAGGAGATTATCCATAGTATACAACATTTTTTTTTTGTAAGAAAAAAGTGTAAATGAGAGAATATATGTGTATCTACTTATTAAATACACATACTCCTGTGTGAGTGCATGCAGGAAGGAAACTAATGAGATTGGTTACCTCAAGGTGGTAGGTGAGAACATCGTGAAAATGAATAAGGGGATGGAGAAAGGGCAGAAGGGTTAGAAATACAGTGTACTTCATAAAGTATGACTTTACATATAGTTTCCACCTCTCATAGTAAATTTCTGCAACTTTTCTAGAAATCAAAATATTTTAAAGTAAAAACTTAAAATAATTAACACTATTCTGCCAAAAGGCTAGGCCCCAAGTCCCCCATAGCCAGGAAAGGGAGGGACCAGGAGCGGCCTTGAGGACCTCAGGAACTGCAGGATATCCAGGTAAAAAGAGGCAGGAGGCAAGGCTAGGCCCCGAGGCTGTGTTTTTATGCCTTTGTTTCACATACTTTGGTCATGTTGTCAGAAGGGACCATTCCCTGGAGAAGGATGTCATGCTTAGTAAGGTGGAGGGTGGATGAAAGAGGGGAAGGCCCTCAAGGAGGTGGATTTATGGTGGCGGCAGCAGTGATAGGCTCAAGTGTAGCAAGAATTGTGGAGCTGGCTCAGGAAGGAGTGGTGTTTGATTCTGCTGTGCATAGGGTTGCTACCAGTCGGAGGCAACTCCGTGGCACTTAACAACAACATGCTATCAGAGCTCCCACCTGATATACTAGGTGTTTTTGCATTGTAAATTTTGTGGTACACAAATCTAAGTTTATCTGTTTCCAAATGGCTAATCCGTGTCCCAGGACCATTTATTATTTTTTTTTTTTTTAAAAAGTCTTTACTGCAGTGATTTTTAGATGCCTCCTATATCATATACTGGGAGCTCTGGTAACATAGTGGCTAAGGCACTTGACTGCTAACCAGAAGGCTGGCGGTTCAAACCCACCAGCCACTCCTCGGAAGGAAGATGGGGCAATCTACTTCCGTAGTGATACTGCCTCAGAAACCCAAGGAGGGGTCACTATGAGTCGGGTCTGACTTGACAGCACATAACAATAACGACATATCATATAGGTGGGGCAATCTACTTCCGTAGTGATACTGCCTCAGAAACCCAAGGAGGGGTCACTATGAGTCGGGTCTGACTTGACAGCACATAACAATAACGACATATCATATATTAAATTTTCATCATTCTTGGGTCTGTGTCTGGACTTTTGCACTTCAGTGTTTGTCTGTTACTGTACAAGGATACGTTGTTTTAATCATATATGCTTTATGTCATATTTTAATGTCTGGTAAGACTATAGGTCTCCTTAACTTTCTTTTTCAGTGTTTGTTTTAACATTATCCTTACATACTTGTCTTCCCATATAAATTTTATTATCAGTCTATTCAGCGTCATTTAAAAATTGGTTGTACTTTTGGGAAGGTCCCTTTTCATTTATAAATTGATTTAGGAAACACTACCATCATTATGATATTCAGTCATTCTCTCCAAGAACAGTGGATATCTTTCATTGCTTAGCTCTACTTTTGTATTTTTCAGGAATGTTTTGAAGTTCTTATCATGGAGGCTTTATACATTTCTTGTTAATTTTTTTTTCACATGTGTTTTATCTTTTTGTTGTTGCTGTGGATGCGGTTTTGTCTACTATTATATTCGTGAACTGGTTATTGTTTATGTATATGAAGACTGTTGATTTCTGAATGTTAATTTTATATGCTGCTACTTTAATGGTTTATGTTTGAGTTTTACTATTGAATTTCTAGAATTTTCTAGGTATGTTATCATGTTATTTGCAAATAGATATAATTTTAGTTCACTTTTACTAATTCTTGTGCATCTGATTCATCTTTCTTGTCTAATTGCATTGTAATGCCTCCAACACAATGTTGATGAGTTGGAAGTAGGGTGCATCCTTGCCTTAATCCTGATCTTTGTGGAAATTCCTCATAAAGTAAATTCTGGCCTCAAGACTAAATATGCATATATCTTATCATATTAGGAAAATGTCAATCAATTCCCACTTCCTGGAGTATTTTTCATTCAGGAATGGGTGTTATGTTTTGTCAAAGGCTTTTTCAACATCTATGGAGATTAGGGAGCTCTGGTAGCATAGTGGCTAAGACACTTGCCTGCTAACCAGACGGCTGGCGGTTCAAACCCACCAGCCACTCCTCGGAAGGAAGGTTG
>NW_006921739.1:3111003-3114681 GCF_000298275.1 Orycteropus afer afer | reverse complement strand
CAATCCTACTTCCGTAGTGATACTGCCTCGGAAACCCAAGGAGGGGTCGCTATGAGTCGGGGCCGACTCGACGGCACATAACAACAACAACATGGAGATTATTATATTTTTTTCTTCCTTGATATGTTCATATATGATATGAAATTAATTAATTTTCAGTGAACAGACCTTACATTTTAAAATAAATTCTACTCAATCATGGTGATTTATTTTCCTAATATAATGCTGGAATCTAGTAGTATTTTATTAGTACTTCTGCATCAATATTTGTAAGTAATATTGTACTTCTTTGTCAGTTTTAGATAGCAATGTTTACTTACTCATAAAAAGAATTAGAATTCCCTTTTAAAACATTTGGGATTAATACTTTAATGGGAGAGGGGGCAGTTTCTTGATAATTTTATTTATTATGTGGAAATTAGACTGTTTAAACTTTCTATCTCTTATGAGGTTAGTTGTTAAACTCAGTTTCCCTAGGAAATTATCTATTTTTTCTAGTTTTCAAATTTATTTCCATATAATTCTGCTCTATCCAAGAATTATTTTAAAAGGCAGTTTTAAAATTTCCAGATGGGAGGGCCTTTTTCACTTTGATTTTGTTAATAATTTCTTACTTTAAAAAAAAAAAAAATCACATTATGATCAAGGACTGTTTTTCTCTTGTATGGAAATTGCTGGTACTTTCTCTGTGACCTTATCTATGATCACTTTTTGTGAATATTCAGTGTGTACCTGGCAAGAAGATATATTTTTATTATCATTTATAAAGTTTCAGATACAGTGATTTGTTATTCCTTATTGATTATGTTCCTTAGATCTGCTCTCTCATCACTTATTGGTTTACATGATCTGTTTCTGTTAATTGGATGAACCTTGGTCCCTGTTGATCCAGTTTATCTTGGGGCCTGAAAAACTGATGCTTATTCTCTCCATCCTGGTGCTATAACTTAAACCTAATAGCTTAGGATGGGTTCTCTAGAGAAGAAAAACCAGTGAAGGTATATACAGAAAGAGAGAGCCACTACTTGTCTGTCAGTTTGTAGTACTGTGGTGGCTTGTGTGTTGCTGTGAGGCTGGAGGCTATGCCACTAGTATGTCAAATACCAGCATGGTCACTCATGATGGACAGGTTTCAGCAGAGCTTCCAGACTAAGACAGACAGGGGAAAACGAAGTGGACATCCATTTCTCAAAAAATTGGTCAGTGAAAACCTTATGAATAGCAGTGAAACACTAACTCATGTATTACTGGAAAACTTTATGAATAGCCCCGAAATATTGTCTAATATAGGTTCAGACAATGAACCCATCAGGTTGCAAGGTACTCAAAATCTGACTGGGGAAGAGTTGCCTCCTTGAAATAGAGTTGATCTTAATGACATGGATGGAGTAGAACTTCCAGGATCTCTACTTACTGATAGGGCACAACTCAAAATGGGAAGAAACAGCTGCAAACATCTGTTAATAATTGGAATGTGAAATGTACAAAATATGAATCTGGGAAAATTGGACATTGTCAAAAATGAAATGGAACACATAAAGATCAATATCCTAGGAATTAGTGAGCTGAAATAGACTGGTATTGGCCATTTTGACTCAGACAGTCATATGACCTACTATGCCAGGAATGACAAATTGAAGATGAAAGGCATCACATTCATTGTCACAAACAGTGTTTCAAGACCTATCCTGAAGTAAAATGCTGTCAGTGATAGGATAATATCCATATGCCTACATAGTGGCTAAGGCACTTGACTGCTAACCAGAAGGCTGGCGGTTCAAACCCACCAGCCACTCCTCGGAAGGAAGGTTGGGCAATCCTACTTCCGTAGTGATACTGCCTCGGAAACCCAAGGAGGGGTCGCTATGAGTCGGGGCCGACTCGACGGCAAACAACAACAACAACAACAACAGGAAGAGTATTTAATACTACTATTATTTAAATTGGGAGCTCTGATAGCGTAGTGCCTAAGGCACTTGACTGCTAACCACAAGGCTGGTGGTTCAAACCCACCAGCCACTCCTCAGAAGGAAGATGAGGTGATCTACTTCCATAGTGATACTGCCTCAGAAACTCAAGGATGGGTTGCTATGAGTCTGGTCCGACTTGACAGCATGTAACAACAACAACAACATTATTTAAATTTTCACACCAAGCACTAAAGCTAAGAACAAAGAAATTGAAGATTTTTACCAACTTCTGCAGCCTGAAATTAACCAAATATGCAATCAGGATGTATTGATTATTACTGGTGTTTGGAATGTGAACGTTGGAAACAAAGAATCATCAGTAGTTGGAAAATATGGCCTTGGTGATAGAAATGATGCCAGAGATTACGTGATAGAATTTTGCAAGACCAATGACTCATTTGTGGCAAATACCTTTTTCAACAGCATAAACAGTGACTATTCACAAGGAGCTCTGCTGGCATAGTGCGTATGGCACTTGACTGCTAACCAGAAGGCTGGTGGTTCAAACCCACCAACCACTCCTCTGAAGGAAGGTTGGGCAATCTACTCCTGTGGTGATACTGCCTTGGAAACCCAAGGAGCAGATGCTATGAGTCAGATCTAGTGGACCTTGGCAGCTGGAATACTACATCTATGGAAGGAGGCATTGCAGAAGCTCAGGATCTTCAGCCAAAACAAGGCCAGGGGCTGACTGTGGAACTGACTATCAATGCTCATATACAAATTCAAGTTAAAGCTGAAGAAAATTAAAACAAGTCCACAGGAGTCAACTTATTACCTTGACTATATCTCACCTGAATTTAGAGATCATCTGAAAAACAGTTTTGATGCATTGAACACTAATGACTGAAGATGAAATGAGTTATCAGATGACATGAAGAACATAATATCTGAAGAAAGCAAATGGTCATTAAAAAGATCAGAATGGAAAAAAAAAAAAAAAATACCAAAATGGATGTCAGAAGAGACTCTGAAACTTGTTCTTGAATGTAAGAGTAGCTAAAATGAATGGAAGAAATGACAAGCTAAAAAAACTGAACAGAAGATTTCAGAGGGCAGCCTGAGAAGACAAGATAAAGTCTTATAATGAAATGTGCAAAGACCTCCTCAAGTGGAAAGAGCTGAAGAAAAAATTTAAGCCTTGAGTTGCAATATTGAAAGCTTCTATGCATATTGAATGATGCAGGAATCATCAAAAGAAAAGGGGAGGACTATGCAGGGTCACTGCACCAAGAAGAATTGATTGATGTTCTTCTATTTCAGGACGTAGCATATAATCAAGAACCAATGGTATTGAAGGAAGAAGTCCAAGCTGCACTGAGGGAACTGATGAGAAACAAGGCTCCAAGAACTGATGGAATACCTATTAAGATGTTTCAAGCAGCAGATGCAGCATTGGAAGCATTTACTTGTTTATGCCAAGAGATTTGAAAGACAGCTACCTGGCCAACTAACTGGAAGAGATCCATATTTGTGCCCATTCCAAAGAAAGGTGATCCCACAGAATGTAGAAATAATCAAGAAATATCATTAATATTGTTTTGTTGTTATGTGCCATCGAGTCAACCCCGACTCATAGAGACCCCTCCTTGGGTTGGTGAGGCAGTATCACTACAGACGTAGATTGCCCAACCTTCCTTCCAAGGAGTGGCTGGTGGGTTTGAACCTCCAGCCTTCTGGTTAGCAGTCAAGTGCCTTAGGCACTATG
>NW_006921739.1:3082954-3110316 GCF_000298275.1 Orycteropus afer afer | reverse complement strand
GTTATCTATTTCTGACAATTTAGTATTAATCTTCTGGATTTCTATCTGTAGATTTAGAATTATTTCTGATTTTTCATTTATTTTGTCATTTTGTTCTTATATTTTCTTCTGAATTTGTTCTAGGGTATCATCTGTGTTTTCCTTAATTTTGTCAGTATTTTCCTTGATCTGTCTCTCAATCCTCTGAAGGTACCTAAATATGATTCCTTTGAATTCCTTATCAGGGAGTTCCTATGCTACTTCTTTCTCAGGGATGTGTTCTGGGTCTGTATCCTGCTCCCTTGTTTCTACCACTTTATCTTGCTTCTTTGTGTGTACTGTGCTAGTCTGTTGTCTCCGAGACATTGTGACATTGTTATATTTAGATCTCTGTTAACTGTTCATGAAGAGCAGTGAGGGTGAGTCAGGCTGTTCTTAGTGGTCGTTAATCATTGGCCAATTGGTGGAGAAGGAAGTGGTGGCTCTCAGTAAGTGGAGCTGCAGGAGGGGCAGGTGTGGTTGTGTCATATAGGCATGGTAGCTGTCTCCCACTCAGTTAGACAAAAACAACAATAAAAAAAATCTAAAAAGTAAAAGCAAGTGGACAAAAAACGCACTGCATAAACACACAGGAAGAATCACCAAAAAAGGAAAAAGAAAATAAAAAATAAAAACATAATATCTAGAGGAGAGGGCAATAAGAGAAAAAAAGGTAGAGTAGGAGAATAATGAAAAAAAAAATGGGAAAAATGCAAAAAGAAAACAAGGAATGGGGTTAACCATGAGAAAGAAAAAAAATTGGAACCATGAATGGGGAAGAGAGTAAAAGCTGAAAACTAGAACCTGGGAAGGGAAGAATAAAGAATAATAATAAAAAGGACAATAATAATAATAGTGATAATAATTTTAAAATGGACAAAAACAAACAAACTAAAAAAAAAAAAATCTGGGCAGGGTGAGTCAGGACACCCAGGTTCCTTCTGAGCACACAGACTGGGATGGAATTCCTGCAGGCCCAGAAGGTGGGTGAGAGTGAGAGATGGCCACACCTCCATTCACAATGAGGGTGTGGGGTTTGACAGTAACAAAGGGAATATCACACCTTTCCAGTTGTTGGCATCCAGAATGTCCTTGTGTTTCCTGGCAAGTAGAGCCTATTCTTAAGTCCCTGGAATCTGGAAGAATGCTGTCACTTTAAATATCTAAAATGGTGGAACCACTTGTAAACATTCAAAATGGCTGCACCCTCTAGACTGGCAAAAGTCCACAGCTCAGTCCGCCTTCTTCTTTACTGCTTCCCCTTTTATTCACCAGCTACCAGTGCAGTCTTCCATGCAGTTCCTGGCAAGCAGAGCTGATTTTTAGGTTAATTCTTAGATCCTAACACCACTCAGCAATATCCAAGCTGTCTGTGCTATCAGGATCGCTGTCAGACCATAGCTCCATATGTCTCCTTTTTTGGTGTTTTCATGCAAATTCTTCTACTAGTTGGAGTTTAGTCCACTTCTGTATCCTTCCTTTCAAAGCTCAGGGATCCAGGATTATATTCTGTATCTGTGTTAATTTGTTCCCCTTTTCTTTGTTGAAGAGGGTCTGTGCAGTCTTTCTGACTATTTCACTATCTTCAAGGCTGTCATTCAAACAGAACAAGGGGATACTACATGGTTTAAAATCAGGAAGTGTGTGTATCAGGGTTGTATTATTTCACCATACTTATCCAATATGTATCCTGAGCAAATAGTCTGAGAAGCTGGGATATATGAAGAACACAGCATTAGGATTGGAAGAAGACTCATTAATGATCTGCGACATGCAGATGACACAAACTTGCATGCTGAAAATGAAGATGACTTTTGAAGTACTTACTGATGAAGATCTAAGACAACAGTCTTCAGTATGGATTATAGCTCAACATAAAGAAAACAAAAATCCTCACAACTGGACCAATAAGCAACATCACGATAAATGGAGAAAAGATTGACATTGTCAGGGATTTCATTTTATTTAGATCCACAATAAACACCAATGAAAACAGCAGTCAAGAAGTCAGATATAATATTGCACTGGGTGAATCTGCTACAAAAGACCTCGTTAAAGTGTTAAGAAGCAAAGATGTCACTTTGAACACTAAATTATGCTTAATCCAGCCATAGTATTTTCAATCACCTCATAGGCATGTGAAAGCTGGACAATGAATAAGGAAGACCAAAAAAGAGATGATGCCTTTTAATTATGCTGTTGGCGAAAAATACTGAAATACCATGGACTCCCAAAAGAATGAACAAATCTGTCCTGGAGGAAGTGCAGCCAGAATGCTCCTTGGAAGTGAGAATGGCCAGACTTCATGTAACCTAATTTGGTCATAGGGTTAGAAGGGACCATTCTCTGGAGAAGGATATCATGCCTGGTAAAGTAGAGGGTCAGCAAAAAGGTTAAGACCCTTGACAAGATGAATTGACACAGTGGCTACAATGATGGGCTCAGGTATAGCAAGGATTATGAAGATGACGTACTACCAGGCAGTGTTTCTCTCTGTTGTACATGTGGTCATTATGAATCAGAGTTGACTCTTCGGCACCTAAGGAAAACAACATAGAGAAAAAGAGAGAGCCAGAGGGGGAAAGAGAGAGATTTATTTGAAGGAAATGGCTCATAGAGTTGTAAAGGCTGGCAAGTCCCAAGTCCACAAGTCTGGTGTTGGTCTGTAGTCTCCTCCTGACTCAAACAGCTGCAGGTGCTGACAAATCCAAGATTAGCAGGTCAGACAGAAGTCTGCTGACTCATGGGCTGTGAAGACTGACAAATCAAAAATAGGCATATAGGAAGACAAGTTTCTAGCTCACAGGCTGTGGATGCTGATAATTCCCAAGAACTGGAGGTCAGATGATTACAAGCCAGATGCAAGTTTCAGAGCAAGCAAGCAAATTTTGCTAGAATGTCTCTCTCTCTATATATATATGTATATTGGATGCAGGCCATATCCAAAAGGAAACTTCTCTTACAATTGATTGACTGATCACATCAGACCATCTTACTAAAGTGATTACATCATTATATAACTACCAGATTACATCATTACATAACTACCAAACTACTTCACTACATAACTGCCAATGACATCATTACATACCTGCCAAATCACTGAGAATCATGACCCAACCAAGTTTACACACAACCTTAACCATCACACCTTCATTTCTGAAGGTCATGGATTCTTGATAGTAATACCAGGAGGTACCCACATGTATTACCTGAATTCCTTACATATTTTTCTCTGCCTTTATTGTAAATCAGTCTTAGCTTCTTCTGCTTATTATGGTTAATTACTGTTGATGGTATGGGACTCCTCTTTTTACCTGTTTATACTTGGTCACAAAAAGTCCAAAGTGCCTTGGCAGCAACCATAACTTTTAGTTCAATGGGACCTTTGCTGTGTCTTCTTACAAGAGAGAAGCCCCTTTGAGTAACAGGATGTCCAGTCTTGCAGAGTTGTGAGGATGGGAAGCACAAATACAGTGTGTATTTGGCAATGATGATAAATAAGACCAAACTTCCTTCACTCTTTGTTTCCCAGACTCATTTATCCTTTGTAATAGAATGCACTGCCATAGAGTCAGATCAGACTCATAACGACACCTCCTTGGGTTTCCAAGGCAGTATCACTATGGAAGTAGATTGCCCAACCTTCCTTCCAAAAGCAATCACCATATAAAGATTTTTGATTTATTAAATATCTCCCCACTGGGTGGTACTATATCCTCTCATAGTGTTTCCTCAGTTAAGGTATTCAGTTGCTAACCACAAGGTCAGTGGTTCAAACCCACCAGCTGTTCTGTGAGAGAAAGATGAAGCAGTCTGTAAAGATTTACAGCCTTGGAAACCTTATGGGCATTCTACTTTGTCCTATAGAGTTAAGAGTAAAAATTGCTCGATGGCAGTGGGTTTGTGTGTGTGTGCTTCAGTTACACCTTTAGAAAGCCATTCTAATGTTCTTTGAGGATGGTCATCTCTCAAAGGTGCAATATTGTTTAAGACTAATGCATCATTTTATGCACCTACTCCTGCATAGTCAGATGATGTACTCTATGAGGTTCCATGACTGTGGACCAGGGATTCTATAAGTCTCTTAATAGTGGTGCTGGCCACTAGAGTTGGCCACTAAAAGCATGAAAAGCAAACTCTTCCTAGTATAGGTATCTATCCCTATAGATAGATAGATTAGAATAAATTACTAATATTTACAGGTTGGAAGGGGCCCAATATAATAAATTTGCAGCCAAGTGGCTGGTTGTCTCCTTGAGAAGTGATGCTATATTGGAAACTCTGTATTGGTCTCTATTGCTGATACATTGGACCTTCAAATCCACAGTAGCTATATGAGCCTTGATAAGTGGTAGTCCATACAGTGCCCATATAGGCTCTGTCTCTACTATAGTATCAACTCTGTTCATGTGCTTCTCATGTAAGTTTTGGAGTGGCCAGTGATGAAAGCTGGCTGACATCAACTAGATGAGTCATTTTGTCTACATGGATTTCCAGCACCTTTTCCATGAGGTATGCTTCCAGGTAGGCATTAATATTTGATTTAAAAAAAAAAAAAAAAAAAAAACTTTACATTTTGTGCCTAATCTTGCATGTCTGTCTATCTTAGTTCTGTTGTTATGTGCCATCAAGTCATCTCCGACTCATAGCAACTTTATGTACAACAGAATGAAACACTGTCTGGTCTTGTGCCGGCCTCAAGATCCCTAATACACCTTAGCCCATCGCTGCAGCCACCATGTCAATCCATCTTGCTGAGGGCCTTTGACTCTTTCATTGACCCTCCACTTTACCATGTATGACATCCTCCAGAGAATAGTCCCTTCTGACAACATGACCAAAGTAGGTGAGACAAAGTCTGGCCATTCTCGCTTGCAAGAAGCATTCCAGCTACACGTCTTCCAGGACAGATTTGTTAGTTCCTTTAGCAGTTCATGGTACTTTCAGCATTCCTCACCAACACCACAACTTCATTTTCCAGCCCTCACATGCATATGAGGTGATTGAAAATATCATGGCTTGGGTTAGGAGCATCTTAATCTTCAAGATGTCTTCGCTGTTCAGTGCTTGAAAGAGGGTTTTTGCAACAGATTTACCCAATGCAATACATCTTTTGATGTCTTGGCTGCTGCTTCTATTGGTGTTGATTGTAAAACCAAGTAATGTGAAGTCTTTGACAACTTCAGTCTTTTCTTCATCTATCGTAATGCTGCTTAATGGTCTAGTTGTGAGGATTTTTGTTTTCTTTATATTGAGGTGCAATCCATACTGCAGACTGTAGTCTTTAATTTTCATCAGTAAGTGCTCCCAGTCATCTTCATTTTCAGCAAGGAAAGATGTGTCATCCGTGTATCTCTGGTTGTTAATGAGTCTTCCTCCAAACATGATACCATGTTCTTCTCCATATAGTCCAGCTTCTCTGATTATTTGCTCAGCACCCAGATTGAATAAGTATGGTGAAAGGATACAACTCTGATGCACTCCCTTCATAATTTCGAACCATGCAGTATCTCCTTATTTTGTTCAAACAACAGCCTCCTTGTCTATGTACAGGTTCCTCATGAGTACAATTAAGTGTTCTGGAATTCCCATTCTTCTCAATGTTATCCACAATTTGTTATGATCCACACATTCAAATGCCTTTGCATAGTCATTAAAACACAAGTAAACGTCTTTCTGGTATTCTTTGCTTTGAGCCAAGATCCATCTAACATCAACTATGATATCCCTCATTCTACATGCCCTTCTGAGTCCAGCTTGCATTTCTGGAAGTTCTCTAACAATATACTTCTGCAACCGTTTTTGAACTATCTTCAGTAAGATTTTACTTGCATGTTTTATTAATGTTATTGTTCGATAATTTCCACATTCTGTGGGATCACCTTTCTTTGGAATGGGTACAAATATGGATCTCTTCCAGTCAGTTGGCCAGGTACCTGTCTTCCAAATCTCTTGGCATAGCCAAGTGAGTGCCTCCAGTGCAGCATCCGTTTGTTGAAATATCTCAATGGGTATTTCATCTATTCCTGGAGCCTTGTTTTTCATTAATTCTTTCAGTGCAGCTTCAACTTCTTCCTTCAGTACCATTAGTTGTTGATAATATTCCACCTTCTGAAATAGATGATCATCTACCAATTCTTTTTGGTATATGGTATAGTGACTCTGTGTATTCCATTCATCTTCTTTTGATGTTTCCTGCATCATTCAACATATTGCCCATGGAATCTTCCAATATTGCAACTTGAGGCTTAAATTTTTCCTCATTTCTTTCAACTTGAGAAATGCCGAGCATGCTTTTCCCTTTTGTTTTTCTAACTCCAACCCTTTGTGCATTTCATTATAATAATTGACTTTGTCATCTCAAGCTGCTCTTTGAATCTTCTCTTCAGCTCTTTTATCCTGTCAATTCTTCCATTTGCTTTAACTATTCTCCACTCAAGGGCAAGTTTCAGAGTTTCTTCTGACATCCAGTTTGGTCTTTTCTTCCCTTCCTGTCTTTTTATTCACCTCTTGTTTTCTTCATGGATTTTGTTCTTGATGACAACCCATAATTCTGGTTTTTGGTAAGTGGTGTTCAATGTATCAACTCTATTTTTTATATTGGCTCTAAAATCAGAAGAGATATAATCAAGGTCATATTTTGGTTCTCGTGGACTTTTTTAACTGTCTTCAGCTTCAAGGAACTTGCATGTGAACAGTGGATGGTCTGCTCCAAAGTCAGATCCTGGTCTTGTTTTGGCAGGATATTAAGCTTCTCCATTGATGGTCTCTTGCCACAGATGTAGTCAATCTGATTCCTGTGTATTCTGTCTGGTGAAGTCCACATGTATAGCTATCATTTGTGTTGTTGAAAAAGGTATTTGCAATGAATAAATTGTTGGTCTTGCAAAATTTTATCAGCGTCATTTCTATCACCAAGGCCATATTTTCCAACTATTGCTGATTCTTCTTTGTTTCCAACCTTTACATTCCAGTTACCAGTGATAATTAACACATCTTGATTATGTGTTCAGTCAATTTCAGACTGCAGAAGTTGGTAAAAATCTTCAATTTTCTCATCTTTGGCTTTGGTGGTTTGTGCGTAAATTTGAATAAAAGTAGTATTAACTGGTCTTCCTCTCAGGTGTATGGATATTATCTTATCACTGCCAGCATTGTACTTCAGGATAGCTTTTGAAACATCCTTTGTGATGGTGAATGCCACGCCATTCCTCTTCAATTTGTGATTCCCAGCATAGTAGATCATATAGTTGTCTGATTCAAAGTGGCCAAAATCAGTCCATTTCAGCTCACTAATGCCTAGGATATCAACTTTATGTGTTCCATTTCATTTTTGAGAACTACTAATTTTCTAGATTCAAACTTCATACATTCCATGTTCCAATTATTAATGGATGTTTGCAGCTGTTTCTTCTCATATTTAGTCATGTCACATCAACAAATGGAGGTCCTGAAAGCTTTACTCTATCTACATCATTAAGGTTGGCTCTATTCTGAGGAGGCAGCTCTATTCTAGTCATATTTTGAGTGCCTTCCAACCTGAGGGGCTCATCTTCCACCACTATATCAGATAATGCTTTAGGGCTATTCATAAAATTTTTCAGTGATATATCAGGCAGTGTTTCACTGCTATTCATAAGGTTTTCACTGGCCAATTTTTTGGGAAGTGGATGGCCTCTTCCTTCTTCTGAGTCTATCTTAGTCTGGAAGCTCTGCTGGAACCTGTCCACCATGGATTATCCTGTTGGCATTTGAAACACTGATCCAGCCTCACAGCAACACACAAGCCACCACAGGATGAAAAACTAACAGAAAAGTTCATCTCTCTTAGCTGTTCCAAACTGCTCCACTCCCACTTCCCAGCCTCCCTACCTATTCTGTCCCTCCAAAAGCTGGCTCCTGCCACTTCCTGACCTGCCCTACTTTTCTGGCCCTCCAAAAGCTGACTAGTTCTCTAGTGTTGCTAATACAAGTACCACCAGTGGATTACTTCAATGTACAGAAATTTATTCTCTTATAGTTGAGGAGGCCAGAAGTCTGAATTCAGAATGCTGGTTCTATGGGAAGACTAGCTAGAAGTCCATGTTCAGAATTCTGGCTCTAGGTGCTGGGTGGAGGCCCCTTGACCTTGGGCTTTAGCTTTGCCTTCAAGCTTTCCAAACTCAAGGCTTCTCCTGGCTGATGCAGCTGCTGGCTGCTAAGAGTGATGAATCTAAGATCAGCAGGTAAAATAGCAGTTTGTTGGCTCACAGGTTGCATAGGCAACACGCTTAAGATTGTCAAGTAACATGGCAGGCTACTGGTTTAATTCTAGGAACTGGAGATGAAGAGTGAACCAAATGCAGGATCCTTTCTCTATGTACTGGACAGCAACTCTTCTTCAACTAATTAATGGATTACAGCAGATTCCACCATGGAGGTAATTACACCACATCTAAACTTATCATAAGGAATAACTACATCCATCTACCAAATCACTCAAAATAAGGGCCCAGCCAAGATGACTGCAGAATCCTAACTACCACACCATCCATATCACTCTTTATCAGATCTTCTTATCTCTGGTCTTTTACTTCTTTTCCTCCCAGGCCCCTTACCACATGCCAGGCAAACAGCTATAGCCCAGGAGTCTATAATCTCTATGTATTCTCACCTCAGGCTACTTTTTTTTTTTTCTCCACACAAATTGAATGACCATGTGTACCACTTATAGATCTACTCATTGAAGTGATTTGTTTTCTTCTGTTGTTATTCAGGGTCATTTGTGAATGTGGTTGTTTATGCAGTTACAGTCCATTTTCAACTTGCACCCATTTACCAAGCTGGCCCATCCATAAACTAACCTCAGATTTTTCCTCCTCTTCCAACTGATTTTATGGGACCTATCTCCCTACCCTGATCCATAAACCCTTAGGTATAAGCCAGGAGAGAGGAACTGGTGCAACTATCTCTTCATGCACTTTCCTTTGCCCTCTGGTCTTATTTGGGCTCAATCCTGGATACAATGGATTCTACCTTACAATGCACTGATGCTTGGGTCCATCTGAATTTTTTAATTTGGCACATACAACAGAACCCAGTTATTAATGTGAAGTTCCAGATGTGTGATCACTTGGTATTCCACAATCAAGCATTCTGCCTCTACCCAGGTCCATTAACACTAAGAGCTACTTTTCAAAGGATGCATCATTTTCTGCTGAAGATTGCATAGCCAGAGTCCAGATTTCCAGGGTCCAGAATTATTATTTTTTCACCAGAATTTGCCATAAGCTTCATCAGGCATCTTTTCCCAGCCTGAAAGTTCGAATGGTATATAATCTTCTGGACTAAATAGTCCATGTGGCAAGGCTAATACCATGGTCTGGTCTTATAATATTGCCCTTTTCTGGTTCAGACTCCAATTAAAACTGGAAGCCTTCAATGTCACCTGGTATATGACCTAAGACAGTACTCATAAGTATGAAATGTGTTGCCCTCAGGGTTAAAAGGGGTCAACCAGGTACTGTCCTTCCTTCTTTGTGGTGGGGTATGTAAGATGCCGTACCTTGCCAATAGCATGGGAAGGAATATTCTGGTATACCCCTGACTAATGGAATCCTAAAAAGCCAGTGAAATGGCTAGCCCTTGATCTTTCTATGGTTATTTCCTACCATCTGGCCACTTCCTCATCCATTTTAATCAGCATGATGTCATGGATATAATGGATCAGTTTGATGTTATGTGACATGTTCAGAATATCTAGATGTCTTCAAACTATATTATTATGATGGAGGCAGGGAGTTAACAGCAAAGCTTTAAGTGAATGTTGTTGTCAATTACACGACATTATGTAGGGCTTTACCAATCTGCTCTAAACTCACTGCCATCCAGTTGATTCAACTCATAGTGACCCCTCCTTGGGTTTCGGAAGCTGTATCTCTATGGAAGTAGATTGCTCAATCTTCCTTTTAAGGAGTGGCTGGTGGGTTTGAACTGTCAACCTTCTGATTAGCAGACCAATGCCTTAGGCACTACGCTACCAGAGCTAGCAATGATATATCTTACAAAGCAGCTTCAACTGGGACAGTGAGTAATCTCCAACCACTCTCCAGGATCCATCCAATCTCCTTAGGGCCCCAGAGTGGAAAATTAAACATTGCTATGTTAGGGATTATTAAGCGCTACATCTTTTAGGTCTTTGATCATGGCACTAATCTCTATTATCCCTCTGACAATACAATTGACAGTCATGGAGTTGTGAGTGATTGGCTGGTCCTCAGAACCCACAGAATTTGCCTAGCTAAAGAGGAATCCCACCTTAAGGCTTCTCTTTAGATAATCCAGTTTTAACTATTAATTTCCAATGGATACTTTGTGTGTATATATTATATGTCACTCACTGAAAAAAAGAATGCTGAAGTAAATTAGATTATGTACTTCAACGAGTTTTAGAAAAATAAGTTTTCAATTGAGACTATGCCAAAGCTTCTGCTATCTCTCTTTCTAAAGTATGATTTATTAGGTTTGATAAAAGAAAAGTCAAGTCATTATCTGAACATCTAGAATAAGTGCAACCCTTAGAGAAATTGTAAATAGCTAAAGCATTTCTACCCTAAAGGTCCTAGGTTTGTCCTTCTGTATTCTTTCTCTCTTGGGCATGAGTTTTTGTCCATTTCAAATAACTGTCATGCTCACTTACTTTACGTAATTTTCCCTTACTTTCTATCAAAACCTATTTTTAGGGAAAGACCTGAAAAATATATTTCTCTCTATGTAATAGATGATCAACAGGTAAATGAAGTATAACCTCCTTTCGAGGATGTTTTCATTTTAACACTGAACAGAAACCTAAAACTGATGCTACAAGTCTACAATTGTAGAATTTGGAGTGTCTTTAGTAAATGGGGGAAAGTGTGTAGGTTATTTCATAACTTTTATATTCCTCAAATTAATCATACCTTATGAGTTTTGTCATTTACTCTACCAAAAGCTGGACAAGACTGGCCAGCATTTCTTGCTACTGCATTCTGGTTAGGAAGCTCAGATAGATCTTCATAAGAGCTGTTGACAGTAAGCAATCCTAAGTTTTTAGTCATCAACTCTGAGTATTTGTCATTGGCATTAAAGAGAACTGTTTACCATTAAAGACCATCTGAACAAATGTCATTTCAAGCCACTTCAAAGTTTTTTTCATGCTTCTTAATGTTTTACTTATTGTAGGCAAATTATTAGTGTTGTAACAAAGAAGTAAATATATCTGTGCATTTAGCTCTTTACAAAAGCGTAAGTATTTGAAGTGCTCCAAGATTAAATAAAAAAAAAAAAAAAGCTTGCTTTAAGACATTAGATTTAAGTTTTTTTCCATACTGATTCTTTGTCTGGTTTTCATAAAAACCATATAAAATATGCTGTATAAAAATCTTCATATATTTCTTTAAGCATGGTAGTAGAAGTTCTGGACACTAACCCCAACTGTGAGGGCAGACCACCTTCTAATGTGGTAGCATGATGATTAGACTGTTTGTTGATTCAGCTGTTAACCTCCTGGGCTAACAAATTGCCAAAAAGTTGAATTTTGGATGAGGTTCCTGGTAAATGTGGCCAACTTTTTGCTACAAAAATGAACTGTGACCATTTACTAAGAGAGATTCCAGAAGTGGTCAAGAAGTGGCTCCTCTGTTTACCACCAGCGTGATCTTCATTAGAGAAAAAGACAAAGACTAAAGTTAGATTAGAGAGTCTCTTCAATCAGGCAAAGGCCTGCTTCTAAATTTCAGTTTAGTAGCTCAGTGGACTTAACTGGAATAAGCCTGGCTGTGGCCACCTGTATAAACTGATTAGAAGATAGTGTTAATGTGTTCCCTTCACTTATGTCATTTACTTCTTTATTATCTTTTGTGACTTGGATTTGTTTGAGTATATTAGTGTTGTTAGTTGTTATTCAAAAGTGGTGCAGAAAGTGAACATGTGATTAAATCAGTCAATAAAAGTGTATTGAATTTCTACTGTTTATAAGTATGTGCCTAGTAAATGTGGGATATATAAAAATGAGATATTATCCATAATTTGAGTAAATTTGCAATTTAATTGGGAAAAACAAGATATATACAAAAATATTAGATGATAGTAAAGACATCACATGGGAATTAAATAAATAGTTTTATGGTTTAGTTGTTGTTGTTATGTGCCATCAAGTCGGACTCAACTCATAGCAACCCCTCCTTGGGTTTCCGAGGTGATATCTCTATGGAAGTAGATTACCCAGTCTTCCTTTAAAGGAGTGGCTGGTGGGTTTGAACCGCCAGCCTTCTGGTTAGCAGTCAAATGCCTTAGGCACTATGCTACCAGAGCTCCTTTATGGTTCAGTAGTAGAGAAATTATCATGAGATGGAAAAATTAGGGAAGGATTCATGGAAAAGATGGACCTTCAAGTAGATTATTTATGAATAAATGGCATGAAGATGGGAGGGCATTCCAAACAGGGTGAACCACATGAGCAAAGCTTAGAGCTCCAGGTTATATACATGGTGGATTTACTGAACAGTGAGTGAAACTGACTAGCTGATGCAGACTCTCTGTGTTGGCTTAACATGACAGATAAGATTATAAAAGTATCTTGGTGCCAAAATATGTACGACTCCTGGTCATGTCAGAGACACAGTATTTAGCAGTTAGGTAGTCAGTTCTAATATCAGAATTCTTGTGTTATGAAAAAATATGGGACCTGCCCCTGTATCTTCCAAATGAACCAGCCAAAGTTCTATTGATTTGCTTGTTTTTTTGCCCATAGGTCTCACATTTCTCTCCTTTCATGCTCAGTACAAATGAGAAGCTCTATAACTGTTGTCTGAAAGGAGGCAGAATCTGCCTAACCAGGGCAAATCTTAGTACTAGTTATTAACATCGGAGCAGACTGACCCCAACATTGATGAGGAGAGTTAGCAAAAATTAGGGCAACTGTCTTTGAACCCACTTGTCCTACAGCCATTTCCCCAATCCCTCCTCTTAACAGGTCTTAAGTAGAGGACCATTTATTGCCCAGTTGACCATACATGTTCTCTGTATTGTCAACATGTTGTTACTGATTCCATGGACTTCCCTCAAATCTGATTAATCAGCTCATGAAACCCTCATCTTTTCTTTTCCAGAAAGCTATGTCCTCTGCCAATATCCTCATCACAAAAATTATCAGGAACTATGTAGGGTCTGAGATTTTATTATATTCACAAATCAACAAATTAGCCTGCCAGTTTTAGAGATTCTGGTAGAAGATATGTGACTCTTGTAAAAGGGACAAAGAGCAATGTATTACTTTCAGCAATCACAATATCCAGAGTATCAGCATTTTTTCACTGATTGATTAAACCCCATCCTCCATAGCGTAACATGAGGAGGGCTAGATGACAATTACATATGTAGTAGGTTGGATTGTATAAGAAGAACCCTGAGCTTAGATCAAATGTGTCTTTTAAAATGAGCAGTCATAAAAGATACTGTGCTCCGAAGGAGAAATTATCTTTGTTATATTAGAGAGTAAGCTGCCTGTCTTCAGTACAATGAATTACTTAATATGGCCCTTTAACCATAATCTTTGTGACTTCTATACAATGATTGAGTAGGACCATGCAGATAAGGTGCTTATGTTCCACCAAGGGAATTGGATAGCTTGCTACTGGTTTGCACAAGGTGTGTGGAAACTGTGATGGGTAAGGTTGTGTGTCAACCTGGCAAGGTCATGGTTTTCTTTGGTTTGTAGTTATGTAATGATGTAATTGACCTCCATTTTGTGATGTATTGTAAATCCTAGCCTTTATGCCTATGTTTATGTATGGTCCCATTTGGGAATGAGTTTTCCGTTATGTTAATGAGGCAGGATTAGAGTAAGATGTCTTACCAAAGGGTGTGACTCAAGTCACCACCCTTACTCCAGTCACTACTCTCACCACTCTTATTCAAGTCACTGCCTTTCACAGCCTTACTGAAGTCACTCCTTTTCTTTAGTTACATCTTTTACCTTACAAAATATAAAAGGATAGAGTAGGCAGAGTAGAGGGGACCTGACTACCACCAAGGAAGAAGAGCCGAAAGCAAACACATCTTTTGTACCCATGATCCCTACATTGAAACTCTCCTAGACCCAGGAGACAGAGACAGCTGTAACATCAGAAAATGCAAGAGGCAGCGATAACCAGAAGCAGAGAAATGGTGAGACCAGAGGCAGCAGAACCAGAAGAGTGGCAGGAGATGGTGTAATGAGCTTCCTGGCCTATGGGGTGAGAAACCTGAGTACCTTTAGGCAGGAGGCTTGCAGCATCACAAAATAGAGCAGTTAGAATGATTCACATTGGAAACCTTCATTACTCACACATAAGGGCCTCTCTAATTCAAGATGTTTATGATGGTAGAAGTACCTACTACCACTTGCCCCTACAAGGGGAATATTGTTTCCAAACAAATCTGTGAATATAGGACCAGGCCATCATTAAGGGATTTGTAGGTGGTTAAAGAACTTTCGTTTTGCTGGAACCCAAAGCTCATGGAACTAATTGTCCATATTCTATACTTAGACTTATTCGCAAGACTTATTTTACCAAAGGTAAACTTTTTAAACTAACTTGATATTGTGGTGAATTCCAAACACTCAAGCCATGTACTAAATCAAGGCCCACAGAATAGTGAAATTTGCTGATAATGCCTGAGCCTAGTCTTGATTCCTTAAAATTTGGTATGAAGCAAAGAACTGTAGCAATGAAAGGGTGAGAAAGAGGTAAGGATTGGAAGGAGACATAAGTTGTGCTAGATCACCTCCCCTCCTCAAAACCCCCTAAAAACTGCTTTGAGGAAGAGAAAGGTTACTAGTAAGTTTATTTATGCTTTTTAAAAAGCACTGCCAATCCCAATTTATCAGTTACTGTCTTGTGACAATTTATTCATTGTTCACTGTTAGAAGCCAGAAGTTACATAGAAATGCATGATTGGTGATATCTTCTCTATTTCAATATGGTATAATAGAGATAACACAGTGCCTAAAAGCTCTGCAGCCGACTTTTCATCTGCTTTGTCTCTTTTCATTACTCTATCAGAATCTTCATTTAATATCATCCAAAAAAGCAAAGTAATTGCTTCACTTATTGGCTATCATCGCTCTTGCATACTTATCATGTCAAAATTATTTATGTAGATAGGCCAGGTTGATCTTGCCACATTCAGAAGCTTAAAATTTGAATAACTGTTCTGCCAGTTAGGTTATCAAAATTGCAGCATAAGCAGTGAGCTTCTCCTTTCTGGATGTTGGCATAGGGAAAGGGAATAACCCCCTACATTGTATTGGCTGTTTTCAGAGCCAGTGGAAACTGGACTGGACTAGGGTGATACTCAGAACCAGATCTTTTTGTAAAAGGGAGAAAAAATGACCACAGAATTAAGAAAACAACTGCAAGTTTCCTTGTATAGGTCTATAGTAAAGTAAATTAAAATGAAGTCAATTGAACCCACCTATCTACATTTTTCCTCAACACTTGTCCCCAGAATAACTAACATCATTATTGTGAAAGGCAAGATAAAGCTTTCAACCTAAGTCCTCATACATTCAAAACCAAAAATCAAACCAGTTGCCATCAGATTGTTTTTGACTCATGGTGACCCCATGTGTTAATAATAATAAAAATAATAAAAAATAATAATACAACTGCACCCCATAGGACCGTCAGTGGTTGTGATCTTTCAGAAGTAGATCACCAGGGCTTTCTTTCAAGGCACCTCTGGGTGAATTCAAACCACCAACTCTTCAGTTAGTAGACGGCACTTAACTAATTGCACCACCCTCGCACTCCATCATACCTCCAAACCTCCCATTTTACTACCCTTCACAGATGAGTTTTCCAATATGCTTTCTCTACTTTTTAATCCTTTTTCAATTGTTAAGTATTTTGATGCTTAAAAGAGCTATCAGGCTAACATAAAACATCACGGTTTTTGGTCTAAGGGCAAACGTTTATTTCTACAAAATGATGCATCCAGCATCATAGCAACACACAAGCCCCTACAGTGTGACAAACTGACAGACGAGTTGTGGATGCCATATAGTACTATGTATTTACTCTTCTAGGACACTATAGCTTCCACGCATCTGGTTAGTGCCAGAATATTTTACTTTTATGATTTTCCAGAAAACTAATGGAATCTATTAGGACATTTCTTCCATAGCTTTGCTTTTAAAAAAATACATACAGCCTTTACTGATTAGAACCAATTAAACTTTTTTTTTTTTTTTGGAGAGAAAACTGAGTCACTCTTCAGTGTAGTAAACACATGTGAGGGGGTCTGAAAATAGAAGACATATTTTCTCTTATTTTTTTTAAAGCTACTTGATCTTTCTGTTTCTTGGTGATAAGTGATGGTCAAACTATTTCTATTAAGAAGACACCAGTAATAACAAACATTAATCTATGAGTAGACAAATAGGTAGACAGCCTGAGTGATCAGGTATGTCTAGGCGAAGGGGAATATACCCGTTACCATATCTGTAAGTTTGGCAGGCAATATTTCTACATATGTATTTGTATGTGCTGTAAGACTGTCCATATAAACAGAATTAACAGGGATCAAAGTTTGGAAGGAAAAAAAAAAAAGGACACCAGAAGTAAGGCTACACTTCCTTTTTTCTTATTTCAGTAGTATATTTTCCATTGTGATGTGGTTAGCTGAGATAATGAACCACATTGGGGAGAAAATATTTGGTTTTCACACGTTTTCCAAATTATTTTAAATTAAAAAAATAATTCTAGCATCTTCTTCATAATTTTGTACTTACTTCTCTTCCAAAGTCTAAAAACAAACTCACTGCTTTTGAGTCTCATCTAACTCAAAGGAACCACTCCTTGGGTTTCTTAGGCGGTATCACTACAGAAGTAGATTGTTCAACCTTCCTTCAAAGGAGTGGCTGGTGGGTTTGAACCACCAGCCTTCTGGTTAGCAGTCAAGTGCCATAGGCACTATGCCACCAGAGCTACTACTTTTCTTCCAGCATAGTTTAAATAAATAGCATAATAGACTCTGAATTATGTACTGTTTATCTTTCAATCTATAAGTCCTGCAAAATTTAACTACTTGGCAAAGAGGTCCATGTCCTGTCATGTGATTTACATTTTGAATAGAGAATTGTTGTTGTTGTTGTTGTTGTTGTTAGGAGCCATCCAGTCAGTTCTGACTCATAGTGACCCTATGTACAACAGAACAAAACACTGCCTAGTCCTGAGTCAGCTTCACAATCTTGCATCCACTGTGTCAATTCATCTCATGGAGGGCCTTCCCCTTTTTCACTGACCCTCCGCTTTACCATCTGAATCAGCAATGCTATCCTTCATTTCATGTCCTCTTCTGAATCCTGCTTGCATTTCTGGAAGATCCCTGTCAATATACTGCTGCAACCATTTTTGAATTATCTTTAGCAAAATTTTGCTTGATTGTAATTTTAATGATATTGTTAGATAATTTCTCCATTGTGTTGGATCACCTTTCTTTGGGATAGATACAAATATAGATCTCTTCCAGTCAGTTGGCCAGGTAGCTGTGTTCCAAATTTCTTGGCATAGATGAGTAAGTGCCTCCAGAGCAGCATCTGTTTGTTGAAACACTCAATGGGTATTCTGTCAATTCATGGATTCTTGTTTTTGCCAGTTTCTTCAGTGTAGCTTTGACTTCTTCCTTCAGTACAACTGGTTCTTGATCATATGCCACCTCCTGCAATGGATGAACATTGACCAATTCTTTTTGGTACAGTGACTCTCAGTGTATTCCTTATATCTTCTATTAATGCTTCCTGCATCACTCAATATTTCGCCCATAGAATCTTTTAGTATTGCAACTCGAGGCTTGAATTTTTTTCCTCATTTCTTTCAGCTTGAGAAATACAGAGTGTGTTCTTCCCTTTTGGTTATCCAAGTCCAGGTCTTTGTACATTTCATTATAATAATTGATCTTGTCTTCTCGAGCTGTTCTTTGAAATCTTCAGCTCTTTTATCTTGTCATTTCTTCCATTTGCTTTAGCTACTCTGCATTCAAGAGCAAGTTTCAGAGTCTCTTCTGACATGCATCTTTGTCTTTTCTTCCTTTCTTGTCTTTTAAATGACCTTTTGGTTTCTTCATGTATAATGTTCTTGATGTCATCCCACAATTCTTCTGGTTTTCAGTCATTGGTGTTTAATGTGTCAAATATATTCAGATAGTCTCTAAATTCAGGTAGGATATGATCAAGCTCATATTTTTACTCTTGTGGCCTTGTTTTAATTTTTTTCAGCTTCATCTTGAACTTCCATATGAGCAGTTGATGGTCTGTTCCACAGTTAGCTCCTGGTCTTGTTTTAGCTAAAGATATTGAGCTTCTCTATCTCCTCTTTCCACAAATGTGTCAGTCTGATTCCTGTGTATTCCATCTGGTAAGGTGCACATGTATAGCCACCATTTACATTGTTGAAAAAAGGCATTTGCAATGAATAAGTCATGGTCCTGCAAAATTCTATCATTTGATCTATCATGTGATTTCTGTTACCAAGGCCCTATTTTTCAACTACCAGTGATTTTTCTTTGTTTCCAATTTTCTCATTCCAATCACCAGTAATAATCAGTACATCTTGTTGTATGTTCGGTCAATTTCAGACTGCAAAAGGTGGTAAAAATCTTCAATTTCTTTGCCTTTGGCTTTGGTGCCTAAATTTGAATAATAGTAGTATTAACTGGTCTTCCTTGTAGGCATGTAGATATTATCCTACTACTGACAGCATTGTACTTCAGAATAGATCTTTAAACATTTTTTTGTGATGAATACCACACCATTCCTCTTCAGTTTGTCATTTCCAATGTTCTGGTTACCTTGTGCCACTCTGACAGGAATATACTACAAATGGGATGGCTTGAACAAATAGGAGTTTATTCTCTTATAGTTTAGGAGGCTAGAATTCCAAGTTCAAAGTACCAGGCTCTGGGAGCTGGGTGAAATCCCCTCGACCTTGGGTTTCAGCTCTACCTCTTGCTCCTGGCCCACTGATGCTGCAGGCATCTCTTCACTCAGGCAGCTACTGGTTGCTGAGGCTAACAAGCCCAAGGTCAACAAATAAAATGGCACAGTCCGATGTTACTAAAACATTATTAAAGCTTTAATTTTAAAATTTAAATTTAAATTTTGATACTGAAATTATTGTATGCCTATAATGTGAGATTACATTTGTGGACATCTGTTGTCTCCTATACCCCTTGTTTTTAGCACTTTATGTCTTTTAATGATTCCCTTACAGATGTTTCAAGAAATAGCAAAGATTTATAAATATACCCAATATTCCAAGTTCAGCTAGCAGTCACCTCGATAACCTTTTTCTTAGTGTTTCATTGTAAACACAAACATAGAAAATGATACAAAACAAATGCATTTAATTAATTGTTATAAGACAGATTTTCTTCTAACAAATATACAGGTCAAAAAATAGAATTTGCCAGATACGTCCAAAAGCCCTTTTGTGCCCCCAATTCAAACACAATCCCCTCTATCCTCCCAAAAGTTACCAGTTCCTTGTTTTTCTTTTATAATTTTTTGCTCTTGTGTGTACCTTTAAAAACTAGTTTATTCTAACCTATTTTTTGTTCTCTACAAGTTCTCTCTCCATTCCCTTTTCTCCTCTTAAAATTTAATCATTGAATAATGCAATCATTTGACTTGTAGAATTTTCCACAGGGTGGATTTATCTAATTATGCTCTCATGGCATAGTTTCACACTTTTGTCAGTCCTCTGTATTTCCTACAATTTGGTAGTTACATACAGAGATTTGATGAGATTCAGATTTGTTTGTTTTTGGCAAAACTATAGTTGAGATGGTATTGTGTTCTTTTCATCATAAAGTCTATAATGTCTAATAATCTCTTTTTTAGCAATAGTTGATACTCAGTGCCCAGGTCCATTAAATCATTTGGACAGTTGCAAAATGATAATATTCACATTCTGTCCTTCTTTGGCACAAAGCCATCCCCTCATCTACTATTTGATTACTAGTGATATAATATATAGCAACTGTATAAGACAGAGTAGAACTGCCTCATAGCAATTCCTAGGCTATAATCTTTTCAGGAGCAGATCACCAGGCATTTTCTCTGCTGGAGCTGCTTGTGGGTTCCAGCTGCCAACCTTTTACTTAGCAACCAAATACTTAACCACTGTAGTATATAGGTTTTCTGTAAGTTGGAATCAGCTCCACAGCATGCAACAACAGATTGTAGTACATGGACCCCCTGGGTGGTGTAAAGCAGCTAATATACTTGCTTGCCAACCAAAAGGTTGGAGGTTCAAGTCCACACAGAGGTGTCTTGGAAGAAAGTCTTAGCAATCTGCTTCCAAAAGATCAGCCATTGAAAGTTCTATGGAGCGTAGTTCTTCTCTGATACTCATCTGGTCATCAAGAGTCTGAGTGAACTAGATGGCAACTGATTTTTTTGAATACACATTGTACATATAGGAAAGGCAGAATGTTTGATTTTTACCATTTTTCAAGATAATGAATGGGCTCCATTCATCCTCTGAACAGGGAAAGTTTTTTTTTTGTTTGTTTTTTTCCAGTGTCTTTATGATCTTATAAATTTAAGTATATTTTATGTATTTTAATCCATTGCAATTCTTATATTTATTGACGTTCATAATGTCCCATATCTGAGCAGTTGGATCTTCTCCAAGACTCCACTGAGTTGTTTTAATATAATCTGAGTTTTAATACCTTTGGTAGTGTCTTGCTTTCTGATATGACATGGTGTTCCACATTCATGTAGAGGATGGACAGGAATTGTGAATCTGTCCATGGGGATTCTCTAAATTAGGTTTGTAAACTGGTACCCAGATACAATGCCCTTTCTTTAAAAAACTTAAACAGCTCATTCACCCAACAAAAACTTTATTTATTTATTTATTTTAGCACTTACTATGTTGCTGGGGCTATAGTAATGAGTAAGACATAAAACTGCTTCAAGGAGTTTAAAATCTCCTGAAGAAGATAAAGCAAGTCAAAACACTATGTTAAATGGCTGCATAGGACTCCAGGATCCTGTGCAAGTTCATAGAAGGGAAGTTCAGGATGTAGGGATCAAAGAAAGATTTTAAAGAAAAAATATTATTCTATCTTCTATTTAAAATATCAGTGTTTCAGGTAACAAAGATAAAATAAAATTATTCAAAGCAGATTAAACAAAATCCCAGCAGTGAGTGAGAATGTATACTTTCCAAATACTGAAGATAGTTCAGTGTGATTAGAATGCTCGGTGGAAAGGCATCGAATAGAGAGATAGGGACCAATTTGTGAAGACCCCTGTAAACCCTGCATTAAGGAATTTTGATTTTATTCTGAGCCCAGTAACAAAGTAGTATGAGTAGATTTGCATAGAATGGTCTGACTACAGAGTGAAAAAAGTATGACGGGAATAAGAATAAAAGCAAGAAAAGTTGGAGGCTGGTAGAGTAAACTAAGCTAAGGATAGTGGATTAGTTAGGAGTAGGCTAGTGGCAACACAGATGGGAGAGAGTAGCTGAAATTGTCAGGGAATTAAGAGGTAAAATGGATGGGACTTGGTGGCTGATTGGACAATGGTGGTGGTGGTAAGGAAAAAAAAGAAGGATTCAAAGATGATATATAGCTTTTTGGCTTCAAACTGGCAGATAAAGCTAATATTCATTCAAATAGTGGGTATAGGATGAGGGAAGAGAAGGTTAATGGGAAAGATGACTAGTTCATCTTTGGGATACTAGTTAATGGCATAGCAGAGACTAAAATAGAAGTACTTGATTAATGAACAGAGGAATTTTCCTTCACAAATCTTCCTAACAAAGGACATGTTAGAAGAAAAGATACAAAGTTAAAATTAGTTAATCTAATTTTTTGTTGCTATGTGTGCAAATATTCATAGAAGAAACTGATTCCCTTTAATTGGTAAAGAAAACATTCAACAACAATCGGTATTAAACATTCCATTCCAAAACTTCCAAAACTTAATCCTGTGACCAGTCTTTCTGACACCACTGCCTTTTCTTGTGCCAGAAATATCTTACAGGGTTGCTGTGATTTGGAATCCAATTGATGGTAATGGGTTTTTTTTTATGATATTTCTGTCCTAATCCACACAGCTGAGTCTTACTTGCTTTTCTTTCCTGAATATCCCAGAATAAATCTTGTGCCATTTTTATTGCTATCACATTTATCCCTCCACTGAACTAACTTTTCTAACTGACATTCATATTTTAATTGAAGTCTTCTTTGTTTTTAAAGATGTAGATTATTTCCTTTTTATTCTTTTGTCCATGTAAATTTTCTTATGGAACTTCTTATTTTTATAATTTTTATTATAATTTTATATGTGTGGGAAATACTGAAACAGCTTTTATTTGTGATCAAACCAGTATAAATGAAACCACAATTATTAGCTTTTTATTGATTTTGAAATGGATCATGATGCAATAAAACAAATTATTTCTGTAAGAATTTTAATCTAACCATTTTATTAGAATGACGTTTTAGACTCTTGCCCAGCACAGATTTTACTTAATACTTTATTCCATTTCTATTTTTGAGGCAATTACATTAGAATGCTAAAGTATAACTTTCAAAAATGATTCTCATGCAAATATAGTATAAACTTGGGTAAAAAATATTATGCAACTCTTTAATTTATAATGGAACCAGAAAGATACTAACACAAATTTAAAGGGCATCTGAGGAGCTAAGTATTATAGGCAATTAAATATGGAAATATTAGAATAAAATAGCTGGATTCCAAACAAAACTGGTTAATATCCAACATACCAAGCCATAACCTTGATAACCTGGGTTACTTTTTCACCAGACAGAAGTTATTTGCATTTCTACCAGCAGTTATTTCAAATCGACAAGTTAACAAGCAGTTAGTAAAAAAACAAGTCAAGCAAAGTTCATTGCCCTAATCCTCTGGTGGTTCTGTGTCCCTTATTGATAATGAAAAGACATGTCACATACTTTTTTCCTTATTGCCAAGTATGGATAACTTTTTAAATAAGAATTCCACTGTTTTACAGTAGAGTAGAGGATTTCTCTTGGGCCTGAGGATTCCAACAACAACAACAACAACAAAAAACCTCACTGCTGTGGAGTTGGATCTGACTTATAGTAACCCCCTCCTTGAATTTCCTAGGCAGTACTCATGACTAACGAAGTAATTTTTTCTGTATAATTTGTAAATTTTGTATTCCTGTGTTAAACAACTGCTTAACTTAGTGAAACTTAAATATTGCATTTAAAAAAAATTTATTGTGATTTGGGTGAAAGTTTACAGAGCAAATTCACTTTCCATACAGCAGCTCAAATATGCTTTGTCTCATGACATTGACTACAATTTCCCACAGTGCAGCAGCTCCCCTCCCACTTCCTCCCCATATCTACCTCTTCCCTGTATCCTTTCCTCCTATGCACTCCTGCCACCATGCTGTTTCCCTGTGCATACACAACCCTTCTATTCTCCCACAAATGATCTCTCCAAGGAGTGTATCTACCTAATGTAAATGATCAGCTCATATGCCTGCCTTTTATTTGCCTGGGAGCCACAGGAGTGGATTCAGTTCCAGACCTGGGAGCCATAGTTTCAGTGGTTCCGTCAGGCTCTATCAGACCAGCAAACCTGGTCTTTTTTTTTTTTTTTTTTTTTAAGATGATTTTGAGTTTTGTTCCACGTTGTTCTCCCACTCTATTCAGGATCTCCTACATTGATCCCTCTCCAAGTGATTGACAGTGGTAGCCGGGCACCATCTAATTCTTCTGGTCTCATAGTCATAAAGGCTGAGGATCACACAGTGTACCAGAAGCTTGGACCAGTTGTTTCCATGTGTTTTTGGTTTTCTTCATTCTTCTTTGCTCTGAATGAGGAGAGACCCATCGTTATATCAGAATGGCTGCTTGCAAGCTTTTAAGATCCCAGTCACTACTCACCAAAGTAGAATGTGGAATGATGTTTTGTGTAGTATGTGATGCCAATTGAGCTTGATCTCCCCTGCGACCATGGTCTCGAGCCCACAGGTCCAATGACTCACTCCCTCTGGCTGTGGCCAATAAGTGACTACAACCTTACCCCTTGTCAGCTCTACTATATACCTGGGAATTCTTACAGAACATAACAAATACACTTGTAGAAACATTGACAAGCCTATACGTGGTTTTGGGCACACTTCTCCCTGCATAGACATACATAATAGTTCAGCCTGTCCACCCATCTATCCACCCATTGATAAATGTTTGCCTTCACTGACAACGCAGTACTGTATGTGCAAAACAGTTCATTTCTGTTGTCTGTACTTCCCATGCACCTCTCTATGTCTTCCTCTTCCTCAATGCCACCGTGTTGATCCTCACATTTGGTACATTGCCCTTTTGTTCACCCAAATAAATACTTGTCTCTACCTATCTAACAGTGTTCCCTCCCATCCCTGGTAACCAACAAAAAAATTTCCTTCCATAGATAAACCTTTCCTTGACTTTTTACAATAACAGAATAATACAATATTTCTCCTGTGATTGACTTCTTTCACTCAGCATAATGTCCTCCAAGTTCATCCATCTTATGTGGTGTTTTGCAGATTCTACGTTATTCTTTAGGGTTGCATATTACTCCATTGTGTGTATGTAGCATAGTTTGGTTATCCATTCTTCTGTTGCTGGGCACCTAGGTTGTTTCTATCTTTTGGCTATTGTAAATAGTGCTGTGATGAACATGTGCATATATCTGTTCTTGTCCTGGCTCTCACTTCTTTAGCATATATACCTAGTAAAGGAAAGGCTGGGTCAAATGGTATTTCCAATTCCGACTTTTTAAGGAATAGTCATATTGCTTTTTAATGGTTATAATTTATTATTCCAATTAAGCTTGATCTCCCTTGTGGTGTCACACATTCCAGCAGTGTATGAGAGCCCCAATCTCTGCATCCTCACCAGCATTTGTTACTTTCTGTCTTGTTGAACTTTGCTACTAGTGCCAGGGGCAAGATGGTATCTCATTGTTGTTTTGATTTGCATCTCTCTAATGGCTAATGAGGGAGCTCTGGTGGTATAGTGCCTAGAGCATTTGGCTGCTAACCAGCCTGGCAGTTCAAACCCACCAGGCACTCCTCACAAGGATGATTGGGCAATCTACTTCCATAGTGATACTGCCTCAGACACCCAAGGAGGCATCGCTATGAGTCAGACCTGACTCGACTGCAGTGTGTTTGGCTTTTTTTGAATAGTTAATGATCATGGACATTACTTCATATGTTTGTTCACCCCCTGAATATCCTCTTTGGTGAAGTATCTTTTCATGTCTTCTGCCATTATATATTTGTTTGTTTGTTTCCTGCCTATTTTTTAATTGGATTATTTCTCTTTTTGCTGTTGAAATGTTGGGGTTTTGTATAAATTCTAGAGATAAGTCCCTTGTCAGATAAGTCATTGCCAAATATTTTTTTTTTTCCAATCTGTAAGTTCTCTTGACTCTTTTGGACAAATCTTTGGAAGCACACAAAAGTTTAATTTTTAGAAGGTCCCATTAATCCAATTTCTCTTCTCCTGTTTGTGTACTTTGTGTTATGCTTGATAGTCTATTTATGCCATATATTAGGGCCCCTAAATTTGCTCCTAGTTTTCCTTGAGGAACATTATAATCTTAGGTTTCACGTTTAAATCTTTGATCCATCCGGAGTTAGTTTTTGTGTATGGTGTGAGGTACAGCTCTTGTTTCATTTTTCTGCAAATGGATATCCAGTTTTGCCAGCAACATATGTTAAACAATCTCTTCCCCATTAAGTGTATTTTGGCCCATTGTCAAAGATCAGCTGACCATAGGTCGATGGATCTGCTCCTGGGTTCTCAATTCTGTTCCTTTGGTCTATGTGTCTGTCATTTTACCAACACCAGGCAGTTTTCACTACTGTGGCTGTATAGTAGGTTTTAAGATCTGGCAGTGTGAGACCTCCTACTTTGTTTTTCAATAATGCTTTGCTTATCTGAGGTCGCTTTCCTTTCCATATAAAGTTAGTGATTGGTTTTTCCGTATCCTTAAAGAATGTTGGTGGGATCTGGATTGGGACTGAATTGATTGTATAGCTTGTTTTGGGTAGAACTGACATTTTCACACTGTTCAATCTTCCTATCCATGAGCATGGTATGTTCTTCCATTTATGTAGATCTCTTATGGTTTCTTGAAGTAGTGTTTTGTAATTTTCTTTATACAGGTCTTTTGTCCCTGGTAAGATTTATTCCCCAGTATTTTACTTTTTTCATAGCTATTGTAAATGATATTGATGTCCTTATTTCTTTTTCAGCAATCTCTTTGCTGGTGTAGAGGAATCCAATTGATTTTTGGATGTTGATCTTGTGTCCTGCCATGACGCTAAAACTCTTAGTTAGTTCCCATAGATTTTTTACTGAGTCTGTTGGGTTTTCTATGTATAGGATCATATCATCAGCAAATAGGGATAGTTTGACTTCTTCTTTACCAATGTGGATGGCTTTGATCCCTTTCTTGCCTTAATGCCCTGGCTAGCACTTCCAATACAATATTGAACAGAAGTGGTGATAGAGGGCATCCTTGTCTGGTTTCTGATTCCAAGGGGAATGATTTCAGTCTCTCTCCATTGAGAATAATGTTGGCTGTTTGTTTTGCATATATACCCTTTAGTATGTTGAGACATGTCCTTTGTATTCCCATTTTGTTTAGAGTTTTTATCAGGAATGCACATTGGATTTTATCAAATGCCTTTTGTGCATCAATCAATATGATCACGTGGTTCTTTCCCTTTGTTTTATTTATGTGGTGGATGACGTTGATTGTTTTTCTAATGTTGAACCATCCTTGCATACCTGATGTGTACCCCACTTGGTCATAATGAATGATTTTCTTGATATGATGTTGGAGTCTAGGATTTTGTTGAAGATTTTTGCATCTATATTCATGAGAGATATTGGTCTGTAGTTTTCCTCTAGAGTGATGTCTTTGCCTGGTTTTGGTATCAAGGTTATGCTTGCTACATAAAATGAATTTGGGATGATTCTGTCCTTTTCTCTGTTTTGATTAGTTTTAGTAGGATTAGTGTCAGTTCTTCTCTGAAAGTTTGGTAGAATTCTCCAGTAAAACCATCTGGGCCAGGATATTTTTTGTTGGTGATTTTTTTTTTTTTTTTTTTTTTTTTTTGGTCTGTTCAATTTCTTCTTTTTTATGGGTCTGTTCAACATTTCTACATCAGTCTGTGTTAGTTTAGTTAAGTAGTATGTTTCTAGAAATCTGTCCATCTCTTCCAGAGTCTTCATAGTATCCTGATACTATCCTTTTTATTTCA
>NW_006921739.1:3075717-3082837 GCF_000298275.1 Orycteropus afer afer | reverse complement strand
AACTTCTAGTCTTGATTTTTTCTTTTGTCTTTCTATTTTCTGCTTCATTGATTTATTATTGCTCAAATCTTTATTATTTCCTTTCTTCTGGTGACTGTAGGCTTTTCTTGCTGGTCTTCTAATTATTGGAGATGTTGGTTTAAAGTGTTGATTTTGGCTCTTTCTTCTTTTTTGATGTGTGCACTTATTGCTATAAATTGGCCTCTGATCACTGCTTTTGCTGTGTCCCAAAGATTTTTATGTTGTGTTTTCATTCTTGTTTGATTCAAGGAATTTTTGTATTTCAATTTTTATTTCTTCTCTTACCCAGTCTTTCTTAAGGAGGGTGTTGCTCAGTTTCCATATGTTTACTCTTTTTCCATTGATCTTCCTATTGGTGATTTCTAATTTGATAGCATTATGATCCAAGAAGATGCTTTAGAGTATTTAATTTTTAAAAAATTTATTAAGGCTTGCTTTATGGCCTAACATATGGTCTATCATGGAGAATGTTCCATGTGTACTGAAAAAGAATGTGTATTGTACTGTTGTTGGGTGAAGTGCTCTGTAGATGTCTATAAGATCAGTTGGTGGATTGTACTGTTTAGCTCATCTGCATCTTTATTGAGTTTCTTTCCAGTTCTCTCTTTCATTCAAAGTGGTGTATTAAAGTCTCCTACTATGACTGTGGACTCATTTATTTGCCTTTTCAATTCTGTTAAAGTCTGATTTATGTATTTTAGGGCTTTTCCATTGGGTCCATAAATATTTATTATGGTTTTATCTTCTTGTTCAATTGTTCCTTTAGTCATTATATAATGCCCTTCTATTCTTGTATGGTGGTTTTAGTCTGAAAGTCAATTTCATCAGAAATTAATATTCCTAGTCTTGCTCTTTTTTGGTTGCCATTTGCTTGATGTATCTTTTTCCAACTTTTCATTTTTAGTCTATTTTAGTCATCTTTGACTAAAGTGTCTTTGTCTCTAAGCTGTGTCTATTGTAGACAGCATATTAATGGGTTATGTTTTCTTACCACATCTGCAACTCTCCATCTCTTGAGTGGTGCATTTAATCCATTGACATTTAGTGTAATTATTGACAAGTATAAATTGGTAGCTGTCATTTTGTTATGTTTTTCATGGTGTTCTTGATTTTGTTGTTCCATATAATTTTCTATGCTGAGCTCATTATGTTTATGAATCCTGTTATCATGTCCTTTGTTGCTATTGTTTTAGTATTTGCTAAATATTTGTGCTTGCCTTCTTTTTTATTGTGATGTAAAGCTTTATGATTTTTCTTTGAGGTTACTTTGTGATTTATAACTTTCTCCCCAAGTTTAGAACAGTCCATTCTATCTTGCAACTATCTTGACTTCCTCACCATTTAGATATTCTATAACTACACTATTTTTTCCCTCTTTTTGGTTTGTAGTTTGTCATCATTTGCCAACTGAGGTCTCTGGTTCCCTGTTGACAATCTTGTAAGCTTATCTTACTTTGGACACTTTCATAGTTGTGTTGGTTTCTGGATTATGTCATCTTGTCTATTAATGGTCTGTTGTTGTTTGGAATTTATTGGTTCTCTGCTCAAAGGACTCCCTTTAGTATCTCTTGTAAGATTGATCTGGTTTTAATAAATTCCCTTCATTTCTGCTTATCTGGAAATCTCCTAATTTTAGTATCATATTTGAGGGACAATTTTGGCAGGTATATAATTCTTGGTTGGAAATTCTTTTTCAGGGTTCTATATATACCATCCCATTGCCTTCTCACTTGCTTGGTTTCTACTGAGAAATCAGAGCTTATTCTTATTGGTTGTCCTTTGTGGGTGACTTTTCATTTTTCCCATGCTGCTTTCAGTATTCTTTCTTTGTCTTTGGTTTTGGTGAGTTTGATGATGATATGTCTTGGTGATTTTCTTTGGGGGTCTCTCCTGTTTGGGGTTTGTAGGACTTCCTGAATGGATATATTCTCATCTTTCATTATATCAGGGAAGTTCTCTTCCAACAAATCTTGGACAACTTTCTCAGTGGTTTTCTATTTCTCTTCCTGTTCTGTTGTTGTTGTTGTTATGCACCATCGAGTCGGACCTGACTCATAGCGACCCCTCCTTGGGTTTCCGAGGCAGTATCACTACGGAAGTAGATTGCCCCATCTTCCTTCTGAGGAGTGGCTGGTGGGTTTGAACCACCAGCCTTCTGGTTAGCAGTCAAGTGCCTTAGGCACTACCCTATTTCTTTTAATGTTATTCCACATGAACCTTAGGTTTTCTTCATTTTGTTTTGATCATTTCTTCTGGTTGATCCCTTTCCAATGAAGTATTCAGGTATTTGTCTTCAAATTTCTTTAATTCTGTCTTCCATTGTTTTGATTCTACTTCTTTGCCCTTTCAATGTGTTATTTATTTCTGAAAATTTAGTATTAATCTTCTAGATTTCTATCTGTAGATTTTCTATCATTTCATTTGTCATTCTGTTCTTATATTTTCTTCTGAAGTTGTTCTAGGGTATTGTCTGTGTTTTCCTTAATTTTGTGAGTGTTTTCCTTGATCTGTCTCTCAGTCCTTTGAAGATAACTAAGTATAATTGTTTTGAATTCCATATCAGGGAGTTCCAATGCTGCTTCTTCCTCAGAGATGTGTTCTGGGTCTGTATCCTGCTCCCTTGTTTCTACCACTTTGTCTTACTTCTTTGTTTGGACTGTATGGTCTGTCATCTCCAAGGCCTGGGGACATTGTTGTATTTAGATCTCTGTTAACTGTTTGTGAAGAGCAGTTAAGGGTGAGTCAGGCTCTTCTTGGTGGTCATTTATTGTTGGCTAGTTGGTGGAGAAGGAAGTGGTGGCTCTCAGTAAGTGGAGCTTCAGGACGTTAGGGTGTGGTTGTGTCATATGGGGATGGTTGCTCTCTCCAACTCAGACAAAAATAATGATCAAACAACCATCAAATGAGTGAAAGCAAGTGGACAAAAAACACACTGCATAAACACACAGGAACAATGACCAAAAAGAAAAGAAAAGAAAAAAAAAAAAAACCCTTCAATATCAGGGGAAGGGGGCAATAAGAGAAAAGAGGTAGGGTAGGAGAATAATGAAGGAAAAAAATGGGGAAAATGCAAAAAGAAAAACAAGAAATGGGGTTAACCACAAAATGAAAAACAAATGAGAATCAGGAACAGGGAAGAGAGAGAAAACTGAAAACAGGAAAGAGAAGAATGAAAAATAATAAGAAAGATGAATAATAATAATAACAGTAATAATTTTAAAACAGACAAAAACAAACAAACAAACAAAAAATCTGGGCAGGGCAGGGCACCCAGGCTCCGTCAGAGCACACAGACTGGGATGGAATTCCTGCCAGGCCAAAAGGTGGGTAGGAGTGAGGATGGTCACACCTTTGTTCACCAAGAGGGTGTGGGGTATAAGAATAACAAGGGGAATATTACACCTTTCCAGTCATTCATGTCCGGAATGTCCTTGCTGTTCCTGGCAAGTGAAGAATATTGTTAGGTTTCTGGAATCTGAAAGAACTCTGTCCCTTTAAATATCTAAAATGGTTGAACTGCTTATAAACATACAAAATGTCTGTACCCTCCAGACAGACAAAAGTCCCCAGCTCACCCTGTCTCCCTCTTCACTGCTTTCTCTTTTTTTCACCTGCCAGCAGTGCAGTCCTCTGTTCAGCCCCTGGCTAGCAGGGCCAATTTTTAGGTTAATTCTTAGGTCCTTACACTATTTGGCAACAGCCAAGCTGTCTATGCCATCAAGACCACTGACTGACCGTAGCTTTCTATGTTTCCTTTTTTGGTGTTTTCATGCAGGTTCTTCTACTAGTTGGGGTTTAGTCCCCTTCTGTATCCTTCTTGTCAAAGCTCAGGGCTCCAGGATTATCTTCTGTATCTGTATTAATTGGTTTCCCTTTTCTTTGTTGAAGAGGGTCGGTGTAGTTTGTCTGCCTATTCCACAATCTTACCCTAATATTGCATTTTTGAGAAATATAAGTTGCTTTAACTTGGCCTAAATTAAAGAAGAAGGGAATTTTTAGATGTTTAATAGATTTGAAGTAATTTGCTACAGAATGAACTCTCTACTTTTTTATATCCTTTAGGGTTTTCCAGGAGATATTGGGATTCCTGGACAAAACGGCCCTGAAGGACCAAAGGTAAAAAGAAAAAGAAAAACTGTACTAAAGGGTATGATATCTGGAGTTGTCTAATCTCAAATCTCAATGAATGAGAAAAAATGTTTTTACAAACATTCTAACATCTGTGTATATTTTGAGCCATCACTGTTGCATGTAATAAACTTTGTGCAGTTTGTTTCAAGATGAGCAGGAAGTAGTTTGCATGTCTGATATACCTTGAGTGTCCTTTGTTTATTAGGAGTATGTTGTAAATCTTGTAGTTTAATGTAATTGAAAATCATTTTCCTGGTTTAGTTCGGACTTGGCTTAGAGTGACAATTATTTGCAAAGCAAGGAAATCACTCAAAATGGATTTCTTAGAAGAGATTATAAATTCTTAAAAAGCCATTGTATACAATAAATGAAAGATATTTTTGTGGCTACTTAAACCCTTTACTAAACTCACTGCCATCAAGTCAATTCCATCTCATAGCATCCCCCATTAGGTTTCCAAGGCTGTAAATCTTTATGGAGGCAGACCACCTTGTCTTTCTTCCATAGAGCAGCTGGTGGGTTTGAACCACTGACTTTTGGTTAGTAGTCAAATGCCTTAACCTGTACACCACCAGAGTTCCTTCTAAAACCCTTTAAGGCCTATAAAATATTCAATGATTAAAATAAAGTCTCGTGGTATCCTAAAACCACTACATAGGACAAAATAACCTGAAGAAACCTAAGCATTTTTAACTGCTTTTGCTGTTGTTGTATATGTGTGTTGTTGTTGTTATGTCCCGTCAAGTAAGACCTGACTCATAGAGACCCCTCCTTGGGTTTCCGAGGCAGTATCACTACGGAAGTAGATTGCCCGATCTTCCTTCTGAGGAGTGGCTGGTGGGTTTGAACCGCCAGCCTTCTGGTTAGCAGTCAAGTGCCTTAGGCACTATGCTACCAGAGCTCCTGTTGTATATGTATATTAAACATTATCTGTAGCAAGACCTTAAATACTAAGTTTTGCCAGCCAAGCAGGTGTAGAATGGACATTGTAAGTAAATGGAGCATTGTTAATGAAGACATGGAAGGATAAGTTACCCTGATGTTTGGAGGATTGGCAAGTTACAAAGTATAGTTGGTATAGGAGGCACTGTGAGTAGAAAGAAAATGATAGATAATAAGATGAAGCTAGACAGGAAATTAATAATAGTTATATTTGTTAGAAGGAGCCTTGGTGGCATGGTGGTTAAAGTGCTCAGGTGCTAACCAATAGGTTGGTGGTTCAAACCCACCAGTTGCTCCATGAAAGAAAGATGTGGCAAACTATACAATAGGGTCACCATAAATTAGAACTGAATCAAAAGCAGTGGGTTTATATTTATTCATGTAATATAGTGGTTAGTACTATTGTTTTCGTTAGTTGCTGTCATTGACTCTTAGTCATGGTGACCTTTTGCATAACAGAATGAAACACTGCCCAGACCTGCACAATCTTCCAGTACCATATCAGGCAATATTCTGTTGTGATCTATAAGGTTTTCATTAGTTAGTGTTTGGAAGTAGATCACCAGTCTTTCTTGTTAGTCTGCCTTATGTAGTCTGGAAGCTCTGCTGAAACCTGTCCACCATTGGAAACCCTGCTGGTATTTGAAATACCAGTGGCATAACTTCCAGCATCATAGCAAAACACAAGTCACTACACTCAACAAACTGAAAGATGGATGATGGGACTAGTCTAGTATTATAGTAAATGCTTTACACAAATTATTTAATCTTTACAATAATATTTTGAGGTAGGTATTCTCCCTATCCACCACTCATCTGTGAGTTTGCCGTACTGTGGTGGCTTGCATGTTGCTGTGAGGCTGGAGGCTATGCAACCAGTATTTGAAATACTAGTAGGGTTACCCATGGTGGACTGGTTTCAGCAGAGCTTCTAGACTAAGACACATTCAGAAGAAGGAAGGGACCATCTACTTCTCAGAAAACTACCCAGTGAAACCTTATGAATAGCAGTGAATCAGTCTGGTGCATTACTGGAAAAATTTATGGATACCCCTGAAATATTTTCCAATATAGTGCCAGAAGATGAGCTCCTCAGGTGTGAAGGCACTCAAAATATGACTGGGGAAGAGCTGCCTCCTCAGAGTAGAGCCAACCTTATTGATATGGTTGGAGTAAAGCTTTCAGAACCTCCATTTGCTGATGTGACATGACTCAAAATGAGAAGAAACAGCTACAAACATCCATTAATAATTAGAACATGGAATGTACGAAGTATGAATTTAGGAAAATTGGTTGTCAAAAATGAAATGAAATGCATGAAGATCAATATTCTAGGAATTAGTGAGCTAAAATGGACTAGTGTTGCCCATTTTGAACTGGACAACCATATGATCTACTATGCTGGGAATGACAAATTGAAGAGGAATGGTGTGACATGTATTGTCACAAAGAATGTTTCAAGATCTGTCCTGAAATTCAGTGCTGTTAGTGATAGGATAATATCCATACCCCTACAAGGAACACTAGTTAATACTAAAATTATTCAAATTTACACACCAGCAACAATGCCCAAATGACAAATTGAAGATTTCCACCAACTTCTGCAGTCTGAAATTGACCAAACATGCAATCAAGATGTGTTGATTAACACTGGTGGTTGGAATGCAAAAGTTGGAAACAAAGAAGCATCACGGGTAGTTGGAAAATAAGGACCTGATGATAGAACTGATGCTGGAGATCATGTGATGGAATTTTGCAAGACCAAAGATTTATTCATTGCAAATACTTTGTTTCCACAACATAAACAGCGCTCTACATGAGGACTTCACCAGATGGAGTACACAGGAATAAGATTGACTACATCTGTGGAAAGAGGCATTGGAGAAGCTCAGTATCTTCAGCCAAAACAAGACCAGGAGCTGACTGTGGAACAGACCATCAACAGCTCATATGCAAGTTCAACTGGAAACTGAAGACAATTAAAATCAGTCCACAAGAGCCAAAATATGACTTTTATTATATTCCA
>NW_006921739.1:3057707-3075197 GCF_000298275.1 Orycteropus afer afer | reverse complement strand
TACTTCCATAGTGATACCACCTCGGAAACCCAAGGAGGGGTCGCTATGAGTCAGGTCTGACTTGATGGCACATAACAACAACAACATGGGCAAAATATTGGATGATGAAGGATTGGTTGATGTTCATCCATTTCAGGAGATGGCATATGATCAAGAACCAATGGTACTGAAATAAGAAGTCAAAGCTACACTGAAGGAACTGACAAAGAACAAGGCTCCAGGAATTGACAAAATACCCATTGAGATGTTTCAACAAATGGATGCCACCCTGGAGGCACTCACTTGACTATGCCAAGAGATTTGAAAGACAGCTGCCTGGCTAACTGACTGGAAGAGATCCATATTTATGCCCATTCCAAAGAAAGGTGATCCTACAGAATGTGTAAATTATCTAACAATATCATTAATATTGCATACAAGTAAAATCTTACTGAAGATAATTCAAAAATGGTTGCAGCAATATATTGACAAAGAACTTCCAGAAATGCAAGGTGGATTCACAATAGGACATGAAATGAGGGATATCATGGCTGATGTCAGATGGATCTTGGTTGAAAGAAAAGAATACCAGAAAGATGTTTACTTGTGTTTTATTGACTATGCAAAAGCATTCAATTGCATGTGGATCATGAAAAATTATGGATAATGTTGAGAAGAATGGGAATTCCAGAATACGTAAGTGTGCTCATGAGGAACCTGTACATAGACCAGGAGGCTGTCGTTTGAACAGAACAAGGGGATACTGCTTGGTTTAAAATCAGGAAGGGAGTGCATCAGGATTGTATCTTTTCACCATACTTATTCAATCTGTATGCTAAGAAAATAATCTGAGCTGGTCTATATGAAGAAGAACATGGCATCAGGATTTGCGAAGTCATTAACAACCTGAGATATGCATACAACACAACTTTGCTTGCCGAAAGTGAGGATGACTTGAAGCACTTACTCGTGAAGATTAAAGACTGCAATCTGCAGTATAGATTACACCTCAACATATAGAAAATGAAAATCTTTACAATTGGCCCAGTAGCCAGCATCATGATAAATGGAGAAAAGATTGAAGTTGTCAAAAATTTCATATTACTTGGTGTCACAATCAACACCAATGGAAGCAGCACCGAAGACATGAGATGACATATTGCACTGGGCAAATCTACTGTGAAAGACCTTTTTCAAGTGCTGAAGAGCAAAGATATCTCTTTAAAGACTAAGTTGCACCTTCCTAAGCAATGTATTTTCAATCACTACATATGCATGTTGTGGTAGTCAAAGTTGTATGTCAACTTGGTGGGGCCTGGCTGAATGGCTGGACAACTAGTGGTAGTTATTCCCCATGAAGAAACTGGCAACAACTCTGTGATAGGATCTATCACAAGCAGCTGAGTAGCTGCTTTGGGTATGTGGTCTGCTTCCTGTATGTAAGAAGCAGCTTTGGGAATGGTCTCTAGCTTATGGCACTCTTGAACCCTGCCTGTAGCCATGTCATTGTTCAGCAGCCTGCCATGCTGTTTTGTCCTTGGGACTTTCAATGGACTTGAATTAATGGCCTGCCATGTGGTTTGGTAACATTGGGGCTGTGCCTTTTTACTTGTCAACCTTGGGCTTGTCAGCCTCAGCAGCCAGCAGCTGAGTGAAGAAGAGCCTTCAGCTTCAATGGGCCAGGAGCAGGAGGTAGAGCTGAAGCCCAGCACCTAGAGCCTGGCACTTTGAACTCAGACTTAAAGCCTCCAAACTGTAACTCTTTCTTCAAGCCATCCCATTTGTGGTATATTTCTGTCAGAGCAGTATTAGGTAACCAGAACACATGTGAAAGCTGGATAGTGAACAAGGAAGACTGAAGAAGTTAATGTTTTTGAGCTTTGGTGTTGGCAAAGAATACAGAGAATGCCACACACTGCTAGAAGAACTAACAGATCTATCCCAGAAGAAGTGCAGCCAGAATGTTCCTTGGAAGTGACAATGGCCAGACTTCATCTCACCTACTTTGGCCATGTTGTCAGAAGGGACCACTCCCTGGAGAAGGATATTGTGCTTGGTAAAGTGGAGGGACAACAAAAAAGGGGAAGGCCATCAATGGGATGGATTGACACAGTGGCTGCAAGATGCTTTCAGGTGTAACAAGGATTGTGAGGCTGGCACAGGACTGAACAGTGTTTCATTCTGTTGTACATAGGGTCGCTATGAGTCGGAGTAAACTCAACAGCACCTACCAACAACATACTCCCCCTATGGTTAAGTTATTTGCTCAAAGCCACATAACTATCAAGTGGTATAGCCAGGATCCTAACCCAGATATGATTTCAAAGTCTGAGCTCTTAACAATTTACCTTTGTGAGTAAATTGTGGAGAATATTCAGTACCATGCTAAATAGTTTGTATTTTATCCTGTAGACATCATGAAGGAATCCAAGACATTTAAGTAGTAAAGTATGTTAGGTGGTTCATGTTTTAAAAAAGTTATTTAGATGGAGGATGACTTAGGGAATAAATTGAAGGAAGGAAAATGAATTAGAAAAATCTAGGCAAGAAGTGATAAAGATCTGAAATAGGACATTCAGTTACTCAGCAAATATTTATTTAATGTTATGCCAACAGCCATTGTGCTACACTCTAGGGCTACAAAGATGAAAAGTCCTGATTTCCACTTTCAAGAAGCTTACACTCTAGAGAAAGATATGCAGGGAAACCTTCATAATAACCATAGGGAATAGCATATAATACTATGAGAGAACAAGGTTAGGGGAATCAGGTTATTTATGCTTTGCAGAGAAGGTAGAACTTGAGCTGACATGATGAATGAGTGGAAATTTGTAAAACAGAGAAGAGGGATGTAATGCATTGAGGCAAGAGAAACTTGTGAAGGGATAGAGTACAATATTTAGGACATATTTATACTACACATTTATTTATTATTTAAAAATATACTATTTATCTGAAATTCAAATTTAACTGGATGTCCTGATATTTTTCTCACATCCTACCTGTCTACTACAAACATATCCTTGTATATAGCAGATCTTTCCTCTTTCCTTTCTGTCTCCATAAAAGTATTCCTCCTCCTGTTCAATCTGCACTTTTTTTTTTTTTTTGCATCAAATGTTCTCCTGACTCCTGAATGACCTCCTGCCATCCATTATCACCTTTATCCTGATGTTTCCTTTGACTTGAAATTTCCCCTTTGTCCTGAAATACTTTCCCTCTGCCAATGCTGTAATTTAGACCTTCATTATTTTTCACTTGGATTAGCACCACAGCCCTCCAACTGTTCTTCTTGCTTATAGTCTGGCATTTCTTCAAATCTACCTCCATGTTGTTAATGGAATAATTTTCTTAAAGTATAGATATCATCATGTCACTTTTGTATTTAAATCCTTCAGTGATCTCTACTGTTTCCAGGTTAAGGCTTGCACTTCTTTACTTTCCATACAGTGTTCTTTATGATCTAATTCTCTCTGTTTAACTCTATAACCACATCTACCACCACTCTTCTAAAAACATCATTTACTTCAGCCAAACTGCTTAAAGTACCAAACAATGCTATGCTTGTTCCAATCTCAGTTTCATGTATACTCTTCTCTTTATCTGGTTATCTCTCTACCTTCCTGTGACTTTCTTCATTTAGCTGATGCTTAACTAACACATTGTATATCATGTTTTACAAGAAATTTTCCTTATCCTCTCAAATCTAATTGAGATATCCCTTCTAGGAAAACAAAATTTCTATCAAGCATTTATCTCCTATATTATAATTATTGATTTTTTAAATCTATCTCTGTCCTAGGCTTAATACTTTTTGAGAGAAGAGACCATGTCTATTTAAAATTTTGTATCCAAAATAACCAAAATAATACCCACAGCACATAATAGGAACTCAGTAAATGTTGATTGAGTTGATGATGGATTTAATGATTGTGTTTAAAGGTATTTTAGAAGTGAAAATAATACAACTTGGTAACTGATTAAGGTGATGGAAGACAGGGAAGTCAAGGATGAATCAGACTTCCGAGTTGGGTGATGGCTTAGGTCTGTAGCTGAAACGGGGAACTCAGGAGGTTTGGAGCAGATTTGGAGGATGGGGAAGATAATATATTTGATTCCAGATACATTTAGTTTGAGGCATCTGTTTGAAATCTAGCTAGAAATAATCAACAGCTAGTAATAAATCAACCAGAAAAGTGGAAATTGTAGCATGAACAGAAGGAGAGAGAAAGAGTGTTTAGAGAATAGAGGATTCCTCCTGTCTAGTTTAGCCCTTCACTGAGGATACTTAGAAAACGATACTAAAGTGATACTTAGGAATTTGAACATGATAAACATGATATACATAAAAACCATTCATCTCCCCATTAATTCAATAATTCATTTATTCAGTATTTATTGAGTTTCTTCTACGCATTAGGCCAAGTACTAATTGGGGGCTTATAAAGATTTCTGAGTTGTGATCTCTCTCCTTGATGAGTTTACAGATTAGTGAAATAAAAAAGAAAAAAATAATAATAATAATCAGAAAGTATTATAAGAAGTGCTACATAATGGAGTTGCTGAAGTCCTATGAGAGCCTAGACAACTGAACAACAGATTCTGTGTTGGGAAGAATTTCCTGGGAGGAAAATATTATTAAGCTCCACATTTTTAAGTATATGTTATCATACTCGGTGAAGAACTTCCAAAATTCTTTTTCCTATGGAGATTTTAATTCTTTTGAAGTTTTGTCAAGGAACTGAGAAAAGCCTACTGAGCTCTTTAATATTATTCCAATTGTTGTTTGTTATTAGATACTGTTGAGTTGGCTCTGACTCATAGCAACCTTATGGACAACAGAACAAACAGAAGGGTCTTACACCATCCTCACAATCCTTGCTATACTTTGGCCCATATTAAGATACTGATGTTAATAATAAGATTTTTAGGATAAAGATCTTTAAAATTAAAAATTTCCTTCTTTCTGCCCCTTGGTCTTAAAATTAGAATGTTAAGAGTGAGACAAAAAGCCTGAAAATTAGACATTTTTGTGAATCTCCATAATTGAATTTCCAGTAGTTAATAATGGCTTTGTGGATTACTTTATCTAAATGTATTCAATAAATATGGGCTTGTAGACTCAGTAGCAGCATCATGACACTAATTGGTTTTACACACATCACTGAATTTTAAAACAATATCTTAGAAGGAATGCTTTTATCAAAAGCACCTGAAAATTTGAAAGTATAATGGAGGAAAATATGACTTTATGTTTTTATGAGTGGAGAAGGAACTATTTTTAGCTTTTTCCTTGGTTTTCCCATTTTGCTTTGAAACTATTTCTATAAACAGAGGGGGAAAACAAAACCAAACATAATGAACTTATTAACTTGATATGTTTCTTTAGCTGTTTACACCGAATAATAGAAGCAACTTCAAACTTCCTTCAGTTTCATACACATGTCTTCTTTGTATATGAAATGAGAATAGTATAAATTATTATAACTCTGTTGTGGTGGTCATCAAGAAAATCATGTGCACTCTATTTACAATACACAGTTACCCTATGCAAACAAATCAGTTTCTCTCCTGACCAACTTAGCACGGATCTAAAGAAGTCTTTCATTTTCTGTTTTCAGCCTGTTGACTCAAAGCTTCAGTCTAGGACTGGAGACTTGTGTTAATTATGATTCTCTTTGAGTTTTGGGTTATGTATGTGTATATATTTGTGTATATAGATACAAAACATACTCCAGTAAGCCTTCTGAGAGCTATCCAATTTGGCACTCTGCTTCCAAACATCCCATAACATTAGCAAAACCACATCCTTTGCTGCTTATTACAGAAAGTAAGAACACTCGATAAATATTCTGTGTTCTCCTGTAAACAAAGGAATAAATTTATTTGTTGCTATTTAGATTTGTGTTATATTTTGGCTATGGAATTAGGGATATGTTATAACAGGCCATTATTCCTCTTGTATAGTAGCCCTGATAAATCTTCAGAGAAAGGCTGCTATTTGTGAGATTATAGTGCAAAATATATGGAAATAGTTTTTGCACTGAATTTGTACAATAAGTAATGCATTTGTCTGGATACCAGCTGCCATTGAGTTGATTCTGACTCATGAGACCCCATGTGTATCAGAGTACATGTGCTTCACAGGGCGTTCAGTGACTGACTTTCAGAAGTAGATCACCAAGACTTTTTTCTGAGGTGCCTCTGGGTGAACCTGAACCACCAAACTCTTGGTTAGCAGCTGAACACTTAAGCTGTTTGCACCATCCAGGAACTTCCTTTTCTCTGTATAGAAGTGAGCTAACTTGGGAAGAAGAAGATGAATAACCCTAAACCATTGTCTAAAAATCATATAAATTAAACTCATATAATGTAATCATACCACATAGTCTTCAGTGACTTGCACCTTCCACTGCAAATTATTTTTTAAAATTTCATCTAGGATGATGCATGTAATTATTGCTTGTTCATTTTCATTGTGATATATTAATCTACTATACTGATATAATTTGTTTTAAATCAGTACTATAGTTGGTAACCACCACTCATCTATCAGTTTGTCACACTGGTGGATTGCATGTTGCTGTGAGGCTGGAGGCTATGTGTTCTGGTTACCTAGTGCTACTCTGACAGGAATATAACACAAATGGGATGGCCTTAACAAACATGAGTTTATTCTCTTACAGTTCAGGAGGGTACAAGTCCTAGTTCAAACCTCTAGGGGCTGGGTGAAAGCCCCTCAGTCTTGGGCTTCAGCTCTGCCTCCAGCTCCCAGCCCATTGAAGCTAGAGGCATCTCTTCACTCAGGCAGCTACTGGCTGCTGAGGCTGACAAACTCAAAGTTGACAAATAAAATGGCATGCTCCTGATGTTACCATGGCAGGCATTAATTCAAATCCATTGTAAGTCCCAAGGTTGGCAGAGCACAGCAGGCTGCTGAACAATGACACGGCTACATGCAGGGTCCAAGTGTGCTACAAGCTAGAGGCTATCCTCAAGCCTTCTCCTTATATACAGGAAACAGACCACATCCCAAAGCAACTACTCAGCTGCTTGGTAGATCCCACCATGGAGGTGATTGCCACTCTCATCATGGGGAATAACCACCAGCAGCTGCCCAGCCACTCAACCAGGCCTAGCCAAGTTGACACACAAACATAACTACCACACTATGCCACCAGTATTTCTATACCAGCAGGGTTACCCATGATGGACAGGTTTCAGTGGAGCTTCCAGACTAAGATAGACTCAGAAGAAGAAAGGGGCCATCCACTTCTCAAAGAATTGGCCAGTGAAATTCTTATGAATAGCAGTGAAACAGTGTCTGATACACTACTGGAAAATTTTATGAATAGCCCTGGAACTTTGTCCAATATAGTGCCAAAAGATGAGCCCCTCAGCTTGGAAGGCACACAAAATACAATTGGTGAAGAGCTGCCTCCTGAAAATAGAGTCAATATTAATGATGTGAAGGAAGTAAAGCTTTTGGGACCTCCATATGCTGAGGTAGCATGATGTAAAATGGTAAGAAACAGATACAAATATCCATTAATAATTGGAACATGGAATGTACAAGATATGAATCTAGTAAAATTGGAAGTTGTCAAAAATGAGATGGAATGCATAAAAATCTATATCTTAGGCATTAGTGAGCTTCAATGGACTGGTTTTGGCCATTTTGGATCAGACAGTCATGTGATCTACTATGCTGGGAATGGTAAATTGAAGAGGAATGGTGTGGCATTTATGGTCACAAACGATATCTCAAAATCTCTCCTGAGTACAATCCGTCAGTGATAGGAAAATGTCCATATGCCTACAAGGAAGGCCAGTTAATGTTACTACTATTAAAATTTATGCACCAACCACCAAAGACAAAGAAATTGAATATTTTTACCAACTTCTGCAGTTTGAAATTGACCAAGATGTGTTGATTATTACTGATGATTGGAATGAGAAAGCTGGAAAAAAGAAGAATCACCAGTAGTTGGAAAATATGGCCTTGGTGATAGAAATGACACTGGAGATTGCATGATAGAAGTTTGCAAGACTGATGACTTATTATATGAACTTGTATATGAGGAATTGATGGTCTGTTCCACTGTCAGCTCCTGGCCTTCTTTTGGCTGAAGATATTGAGCTTCTCCATCACCTCTTTCCACAGATGTAGTCAATCTCATTCCTGTCTTATTTGTACCCATTCCAAAGAAAGGTGATCCCATAGAATGTAAATTTTCAAACAATATCATTTACATAACATGCAAGTAAAATTTTGCTAAAGATTGTTCAAAATTGTTTGCAGTAATATTGATAGGGAACTTCCAGAAATGCAAGCTGGATTCAGAAGAGGAAGTGCAATAAGGGATATCATTGCTGATGTCAGATAGATCTTGGCTGAAAGAGAGAAATACCAGAAAGATGTTTACTTATGTTTCATTGACTATTCTAAGGTATTCAACTCTGTGGATCATAATAGATTACAGATAACATTGAGAAGAATGGGAATTCCAGAATACTTAGTTGTGCTCATGAGTAACCTGCATATAGACCAGGAGGCAGTCTTTCAAACAGAACAAGGGGATACTGTGTTCAAAATTAGGAAAGTAGTGCATCAGAGTTGTATCCTTTCACAATACTTATTCAGTCTGTATGCTGAGCAAATAATCCAAGAAGCGAGAGTATGTGAAGAAGAGTGTGGCATCAGGATTGGAGGAAGACTCATTAACAACCTGCGATACACAGATGACACAACTTTGCTTGCTTAAAATGAAGATGACTTGAGGCCCTTACTAATGAAGATTAAAGACTGCAGTCATCAGTGGATTACCCTCAACACAAAGAAAATGAAACTCCTCACAACTTGACCAATAAGCAGCATCTGATAAATGGAGAGAAGATTGAAGTTGTTAAAGGTTTCATATTACTTGGTTTTCACAATCAACACCAATGGGAGCAGCAGTCAACAAATCAAATGACATATTGCACTGGGCAAATCTGCTGCACAAGACCTCTTTAAAGTGCTGAAGAGCAAAGATGTCTCTTTGAAGAATAAGGTGTGTCTAACCCAAGCCATGGGAGCTCTGGTAGCATAGTGGCTAAGACACTTGCCTGCTAACCAGACAGCTGGCGGTTCAAACCCATCAGCCACTCCTCGGAAGGAAGGTTGGGCAATCCTACTTCCGTAGTGATACTGCCTCGGAAACCCAAGGAGGGGTCGCTATGAGTCGGGGCCGACTCGACGGCACATAACAACAACAACAACAACCCAAGCCATGGTGTTTTCAATTGCTTCATATACATGTGAAAGCGGGACAAGAATAAGGAAGACCTAAGAAGAGTTGATGCTTTTGAGTTGCAGTATTGGTGAAGAATACTGAAAGTACCACAAACTGCCAAGAGAACTAACAAATCCGTCCTGGAAGAAGTGCAGCCAGAATGCTCCTTGGAAGCTAGAATGGCCAGACTTCATGTCATCTACTTTGGTCATGTTGTCAGAAGGGACCATTCCCTAGAGAAGAATATCATGCTTGGTAAAGTGGAGGGTCAGCGCAAAAGGGGAAGGCCCTCAACAAGATGGATTGATACAGTGGCTGCCACAATAGGCTCAGGTATAGCAAAGTATTGTGAGGCTGGCGCAGGACTGGGCAGTGTTTCTTTCTGTTGTATATAGGGTCGCTATGAGTCAGAGCCAACTCAATTGCACCTAACTACAACAACAACACAGGTGGTAAAAGAACACTGATGGTGCAGTAGCAAAAGATTGATAGTTTGAACCCACAAGTCAGACTGGGAGAAAGATAAGTCAGTCTGCTTCCACAAAGATTTACATTCTTGTAAACCCAATGGAGTTAGTTCTACTCCGTCCTATAGAATTCCTGTGACCTGTAACCGACTCAATGGCAATGCTTTTGGTTTCAGTTTTGAGTACTGTTGGTAAACACTTATGGCCTTTTCTGTGGTTAGTTTTCATGAAGGTTCAATGTGTGCTTTTAGAAACTTTGTACACTAATCAAGATCCAAGAAGGCAGACTTGGAATATACATTATCCAAATCCTGAATAACAATGACTAGAGAAAATAAGTGAAGCATTTATAGATGACAATCCTGGAACCCAGGGCTTCAAAGGCAAGGATAAAGAAGTAGATAAAATACCAAGAGAAGAGACTGAAGAAAAACAGTGAACAAGAAACACTAAACTGCCAATAGGCCCAGTGTAGCCATTTTGAACTATTGCAAGCAGGAACCAGGTAACCGATACTATTTGCCCAGGACTGCATCAGCAACCATATCGGTAACCAGAGAGGTGTGACTTCCATCCCTTACCTAGTACAACTCCCGGCAACTAGAGGCTTGTACTCTTCATCCCCCACCTACTCGATAGCCGGTCAAACCTTCCCCACTACCATTCCTATTCTGTTGTTTTTTTTTTTAAATCTTTCTTCTTAGTTCTTCCCTCTCTCCCCTTTTTTTCTTTCCTTTTTTTCATCCTCTTCTCTTGCACTATTTCCTTTTCTTTTTTCTTGATCCCACAGAATGTGTACCCTTCCCCCAAATGCCCACATGCTTTGCAACACCTACCCCTACCCCTCCCTGGTCAGAGGTACATGCTCCCACAGAGCTGTGTTTGGCAGCTAGCACCTTCACCAGTACTATGCTGACTTTTTTCTTTTTCTTTTTTTAAATAATTTTGTTGTCTTTGTCTTTTTTCTTCCTTCTTTCTTCTCAGTTGTCCACTCACCCCGTTCCTTGCTTTTCTTTTCTTTTTTTGTTCTTCTTCCTCTCTCTTATTTTTTTCAGTCCTGCAGAGAGAGCAGTTGTCTGATCCCCACTCTGCTCTCAGTGGTGCTAACCCCTGACCCTCTGTATTCAGCAGTGCACATTTCCTCAGAGCAAACACCACATTTCTGCCATAGCCATGGTTGGCATCTCATACTTGCCCAGTATTGTACTGCATTTAGGTGCGTTTATTTATCTTTTTCTTCTTTTCTTTATTTTTAGGCTTTCCCTCGCCTTTTTTTTTTTTTTTTTTTTAACTTTTGGTTCCACATCCCTCCCCTTTTCCCTATCTTTCCAAAGCAGTTGGAAGCCAGCAAACCTACCCACCCATTGGGAGAGTTCCACCACCCATTCTGGCACCACTGGATTGATGATATAGATGGTGGCCAAAATCTACCCATCCAGTCCTCACCTGCTCTGTGTCATCAGTGGCCAGAGATTTGTGCCCATGCTCCTACCTGCTATTGAATCCACTTGGAGACACTTGGTGAATGCGGCCAAACTAGCAACCAGAGTAACTCTCCTGCCTGCTCATCAGCTTTCATATCATATGAGGCAATTGAAAATACCACGGTTAGGCATTAAAAGAATAATAAAAAACCTGATTCTTAAAGAGATTTACTTACAACTTTACTGGCACATTCCATAGTTAGAAGAGCAAAAGTGAATAAGAAAAAGTTTCCATGTTGAATAGGTGTTGTGGGGTGCTTTTTGCAATAACACACTGCCGTCAAGTCAGATCTGACTCATAGTGACTCCTTGGGTTTCCGAGGCAGTATCTCTTTGAAGGTAGATTGCCCAATCTTCCTTCTGAGGAGTGACTGGTGGGTTTGAACCTCCAGCCTTCTGGTTAGCAGATGTTTTTTGTTTTTACAGTTACTTTGAACATGTTTTCATTCAAGGAAGAATTTTTACAACATGCATTTTGATTAACAAAATATTTCTTTTATTTGTGAAATTCCTACTCAAAGTCAGACTGTCGTTTTCTTCTGCAAATTGCCCTCTCTCTTTTTAAAATTGTATTTATTTTTGTTGTTGTTGTTTAGATGATAGACAGCAAAACACCATACAATTCCACAATTTCTACATGTGCAATTCAGTGACATTGATTACATTCTTCGAGTTGTTCAACTGTTCTTATCTTCCTTTTCTGAGCTGTTCCTTTCCCAAAATATAAACTCACTGCCCCCTAAGGTTCCTATTTCATCATTGGAGTTGCTGTTGTCAATTTGATCTCATATAGATAGTTCTTAAAACCATGTCCCATGGTTTCTTGGGACAACCCAGTTAATTGGTCTAGTAACATTTTTAATGCTTCTGTTCTACCTCCTAGTACATTGCATAGTGCCTGGAGTTTTAAAAACTTGCAAGTAGCCATCTAATGCACAGCAAGTGGTCTCTATTTATCTGGAGCAATAGTGGAAGAAGCAGTGTCAGGAATGAGAGGGGATGTGCAATGTGTTACTAATTGCCTCTATGAACAACTGCCTCCTTTGCCATGAGACCAGAAGAACTGAATGGTGCCTGGCTACAATTAATGAACACTGTGATCAAAAAAACTATAGAAGAATCCTGATTAAAAAGGGGGAAATTCAGAAGAGAATTTCAAATTTTCATGGACTCTATACTTTCTGGAGCCATGAAGGGTAGATGAACCCCTGAAACTACTGCCCTGAGGTAGTTGGTCCTGTTCATTGGATGCGCAGTCTTTAAACTTTAAACCAAAACTATCTCCTGAAGTCTTCTTAAAGCCAAGCAATAGTTTAGCTTAACTACTAAAAAATGTCTTCCTTTAGCATTATTCCCTTCTCTTTTTATCAGCTTATACCAACGAGAGAAATAGATATGATGTAAAGTGAAGAACATTTAGTACAAATAATGTGTTCCAGACTCTCAGAGTCTCTTAAACAAATGTTAAAACACTGTATCTTCTCTCCATCTGTTTTCACACTTTGTGGTCACTTTAATTTGTGTTTATTGCACTATTACCAGATTAATCATTGAACACATTCCTTTAAATTTAGAAGTGCTTTTTCTGAAAAGGTTTCAAAAGATTGAAACATTAGCTACTAAGCAGATTTTTTGAAAATTAAGTAACATACTTTGAAAAAGTAAATAAATCCTGTGCTTCCCAAATTTTCGAATATTCTGACGTGTTCTGCTAATCTACCCTTCCATCCCATTTTTATAAGTTCCTAAGGTATTTGACTGCTAACCAGAAGGCTGGCAGTTAAAAACCTCCAGCTACTCCTCAGAAGGAAGACTGGGCAATCTACTTCTGTAGAGATACCGCCTCAGAAACTCAAGGAGGGGTCGTTATGAATCAGAACCAACTTGATGGCAGTGAATTTGGTTTGGTTTTAGAATGGGAAATGAAGAGTACCAAAAAGTCTTGCTCATATCCTCCTCTACATTGTCTCTAGTGATCCTAAAACAAGAAGAGAAAGTTCATTTATTAATTAATGCTGATTAATACTGCTTGATAAAAATGTTAATTTAAATAAAATGTTTATTATCTGTACTTATATTGCTTTTATAGGGACTTATTGGAAATAGAGGACCTCCGGGACCTCCTGGCCTCAAAGGAACTCAGGTATGGAAGAAGTAAATATACAATCAACAGTTTTCTTATTTCAAACTTTCCCTTTATACTTTTTCTGGGACTTTAATTTTTGCTTAAGGAAAACACTGCCTTAGTAGGGGAAATTTTTGACAGAGAGAATTTCAAGTTACCATTTTATATTGACTGATACTTAATGAGATTTTGAATCATTTCACAATGTTCTGAATTAGTGAAATGATTTGTGTCAATGATCTCAATGGAATGTATGAAGAATCTGAGCCTAGAGTATCCTTGCTATGTGCTAGAATTTATATTTATTATTTTTAATAATTTTATATTTGTGATAAAATAAATTATATTTTAATTAAATTGTGAATTGAACAAAATGTTTATTAATCAATAAACATTAATTCATATATTCATATTAATTCATATCATAGTATATGATCTTTATACATTGTTCAGATATTGTAATCTCAACTATTTACTTAACAGTAAAGAAATAAGTAAATGTATATGTCTATAAGAGTAAAAATATTCTGTAATTTTTTAAGTTTTCTTTTAGAATATGAACATGGTTTTTTAATTACAAACATTCTTTTCTTATTTCTTCTATATTCTTCTTCAGTCTCTACTTCAACCATGAAGTTAGTAGTCCTTAAAAGAATAAGACAGATTTTATATCTTATGATATTATAGCTGATTTAATTCTAAGAATATTGCACTTGTAAATTAGCCAAGAAGAAACTCTAGACATTAAGTCCTACTTGGGTAGGATCTGATTTAGCTTTTTATCTTCAGGGTTTAAGACAGAACTTAGAGTCAAAAATATATTTGTTAAATAAATGAAATATTAAAATGTGCCAAGAGCAAATATGTTCTCTATCAGTACTTTTTTTAATATACCAATATATGTTTATTCCTCTCTGTTATGAACTTAGTAATTGAGTTCCTCTCTGTGTCAGAGAGATATTGACCAAGAAAATAAAGATTGCCCTTAATTCATGGTTTCAGTGATTTCTAATCCTAGTTTTGTAATACTATAATCACTTTCACTTCTCTCCATTCCCAGTTTTCAAAATATATTTTTTGTCATCTACCAGTTTTAAATTAATGTCTTTCTTAAGGAGATAAGATGCCACATAAAAATAATAAAACTTTATGAGGTCATATAGTTCTAAAATATATTTTTAAAATCACAGCATGATTGTCAGCACATCTCAGAATGAATTTCAAATTTCAGCATAAGTAGAATTTCTATTTTAAGTACTTATTTTATGCGATGATATGTTCTGACTTTCTTTTAAGGGAGAAGAAGGACCAGTTGGACCGTTTGGAGAACTGGGGCCAACTGTATGTATCACATAAGTAATTTTCAACAAGTACTTTTCTTGAGAACAACTATTTTCTAAATCATTTTTAAAAAGTATGCAATTTTAAGACATAACAAGAGACAAATATTAAAACAAATTATTGCTTAGATAATATCCTCAAAATGAAAATAGGCCCATAACTGGAATTCTCCAGGGATATTTTAAATGATATTTTGCATACTCCGTATTTTTTTCAATATTCTTATGATATTAGTGATTTGTGAAAATATTTATAACATTTCTCTCAAAGTGTAACAGAAAGCTAAATAAATTATGCATTTTAGTAAATATTCTGGGAATTTCCATGTTCTAAGTGTCAGTAAAATTATAAAAAGCTAACAGATACATTTTCTGTCATCTTTTCTTCAAGTAATTTCATATGATAATATATGAATTACTGGTTTTCAAGTTCTGAAAATGATTTTTTTTTTTTACTTTTGTTGTGGTGAAAACATATACAACAAGACATTTGCCCACATAACAACTTCTCTATTTACAGCTCAGGGACAATGATGGCATTTTTCATGTTGTGCTACCACTATTGCTGTGCATTTCCAAGATATTCCACCACCATTATCATAAACTCAATGCCCTGCAAACAAAAGCTTCCTCTTTCCCCCTCCCTCCTACTTCTGGTGAATACTAATAATCTTTAATTTCTCTATATATTTTTTTTCAATCTATCTAGGAATTTATGTTCTTTTCTACATAGGGTCGCTATTAGTCGGAAATGACTCAACAACACCTAATGACAACAACAAGGAATTTAGCCTCCCCTCCACTCCCATCTCTGGTATCCAACAAAGAAAGTTTCCTTCTATGTATAAACCTTTCCTTGACTTTTTACAACTGTGGACTAATACAATATGTGTCCTTCTGTGAATGACTTATTTCACTCAGCGTAATGTCCTCCAAGTTCATCCATATTATGCAGTGTTTTGTACATTCTACATTGTTCTTTAGGGTTGCATAGTATTCCATTGTGTGTATGTACTGCAGTTTGTTTATCCATTCCTCAGTTGATGGGCACTTAGGTTGTTTCCCTCTCTTTGCTATTGTGACTAGTGCTGTCACAAACATTTGTGTTCATATGTCTGTTCTTGTCCTGCCTCCTACTTCTTTAGGGTATATACCTAGTAAGGAAATGGCTGGATCAAATGATATATCTATTTCCAACTTTTTAAGGTATTGGCATACAGATTTCCACAGTGGTCATATCATTTTACAGTCCCACCAGCTATGTATGAGTCCCAGTCTCTCCATATCCTTGCCAGTATTTGTTATTTTTTGTCTTGCTGAATTTTATTATTAATGCTGGGGTGAGATGGTATCTCATGGTTGTTTTGATTTGCATCTCTTTAATGGCTAATGATCAAGAACATTTCTTCATGTTTGTTGGCTCCTGAATATCTTCTTTGGTGAAGTGTCCATTCATATTTCTGACATTTTTCAATTCTTTGTCTTTTTGATGTTGAGGTACTAGAGTTTTATATAAATTTTAGAGATAAGTCACTCGTCCCATATGTCTTTACCAAATATTTTTTTACCATTCTGTAGGTTCTCTTTTTACTCTTTTGGAGAAGTCTTTTGATGTACATATAAATTTAATTTTTAGAAGGTCCTAATGAACTAGTTAATCTTCTACTCTTTGGGTGTCTTGAGTTATGCTTGATAGTCTAGTTATGCCATAAATTAGGACCACTAAGTTTGCCCTTATTTTTCCCTTGAGGAGCATTTTAGTTTTAGGTTTTAAGCCTTTGATCCACCTGGAGTTACTTTTTGTGTATGGTGTGAGGTATGGATCTTGTTTCATTTTTCTGCAAATGGATATCCAGTTTTGCCAGCACTGTTTGTGAAAGAGTCTTATCTCTTCTCCATTGAATGGATGTTAGCCTGTTGTCAAAGATTAGCTGACTATATGTCAGTGGATAAATTTCTGGGTTCTGAATTCTGTTCCACTGATCTATCTGTATGTTTTTGTACCAATACCAGGTTGTTTAGACAACTGTGGCTGTGTAGTAGGTTTTGAGATCTGGGAGTGTGATACTTCCTACTTTGTTCTTCTTCTTCAGCAGTGTTTTGTTTATCCAAGGTCACTTTCCTTTTCCATATAAAATTAGTGATTGGTTTTTCCATGCCTTTAAAAGTTTTTATGGAATCTGGATTAGGATTGCATTGAATGTATACACTGCTTTCAGTAGTGTTGACATTTTAACAGTGTTCAATCTTCTTATCCATGAACATGGTATGTTATTCCATTTACATAGATCCCTTACAGTTTCTTGAAGTAGTGTTTAGTTGTCATCTTTGTGTAGATCTTTTGTGTTTCTGGTAAGATTTATTCCCAATATCTTGTCTTTTTGGTAGTTATTGTAAAAGGTATTGATTTCTTTATTTCCTTTTCAGAGACCTCTTTGCTCGTGTAGAGGAATCTAACTGATTTTTGTGTGTTGATTTTGTATCCTGCTGCTATGCTAGATCTTTCAATAAGTTCCAGTAGTTTTATTGCTAAGTCTCTTGGGTTTTCTACATATAGGATCATATCATCTCCAAATAAGTATAGTTTAACTTCTTCCTTACCAATTTAGATGCCTTTGATTTCTCTTTCTTGCCTTATTGCCCTGGCTAGGACTTCCAATACAATGTTGAATAGAAGTGGAGATAAAGGGCATCCTTGTCTGGCTGCTGTTCACCAGTGGAATGGTTTCAGTCTCTCCCCATTGCAAATAAAACCCACCAGCCACTCCTCAGAAGGAAGGTTGGGCAATCTACTTCTGTAGTGATACTGCCTCAGAAACC
>NW_006921739.1:3055298-3057607 GCF_000298275.1 Orycteropus afer afer | reverse complement strand
TCAGAGCAGTATGTGTTGACAGCAAAAAGATTTTTTTTTCCCCCTAATATAATGCGAGGAGCTATGGTAGCATAGTGCCTAAGGCACTTGACTGCAGTCTCTCCCCATTGCAAATAAAACCCACCAGCCACTCCTCAGAAGGAAGGTTGGGCAATCTACTTCTGTAGTGATACTGCCTCAGAAACCTAAGGAGAGGTCGCTATGAGTCAGGGCTGACTTGATGGCACATAACAACAACAATTGGTTTTGCATAATATGCACTTTATTATGTTGAGGAATTTCCCTTCTATTATTTTTCTGAGAATTTTTATCAGGAAAGGGTGTTGGATTTTATCAAATGCCTTTTCTGCATCGATTGATATGATCATGTGATTCTTTTCCTTTATTTTACTTATGTGATGGATTACATTGATTGCTTTTCTAATGTTGAACCATACTTGCATACCTGGTATGAATCCCACTTGGTCACAATGTATTATTTTTTTGATATCTTGTTGTTGTCCATGAGCTAGAATTTTGTTGAAGATTTTTGCAACTATATTCATGAGGGATATTGGTCTGTAGTTTTCCTTTCTAGTGGTGTCTTTGCCTGGTTGTGCTTTACAGGGTTATGCTTGCTTTATAAAATTAATTTGGGAGGATTCCATCCTTTTCTATGTTGTAGAATAGTTTGAGTAGGATTGGTATCAGCTCTTCTCTGAATGATTGATGGAATACTCCAGTGAAACCATCTGGCCCAAGACATTTTTTTTGGTAACTTTTTTATGACCTATTCAATTTTTTCCTTTGTTATGGGTCTGTTCAACTTTTCTACTTTAGTCTGTGTTAGTTTACATAAGTAGTGTGTTTCTAGAAATCTGTCCATTTCTTCTAAGTTTTCAAATTTGTAGTATAAATTTGAAGTAGAGTTCTTTATAATATCCTTATATTATTCCTTTTATTTCTGTTGTTTCTATTGTGACATCACTTCTTTCATTTCTTATTCATGTTATTTACATCTTCTCCTTCTGTTCCTTTGTTAAGTTTGTCAGTGATTTATTGATTTTATTGATCTTTGCAAAGAACTGACTTCTAGTCATGTTGATTTTTTCTATTGTATTTCCATTTTCTGTTTATCTCTTCTCGAATCTTTATTATTTCTTTTCTTCTAGTGACTGTAGGCTTTTTTTGCCACTTGTTTTCTAATTGTTGGAGATGTTGGGTTAAGGTGTTGATTTTGGCTCTTTCCTCTTTTTTGACGTGTGTGTTGTTGTTGTTATGTGCTATCGAGTCAGCCCTGACTCACAGCGACCCCTCCTTGGGTTTCTGAGGCAGTATCACTACAGAAGTAGATTGCCCAACCTTCCTTCCAATTTGATGTGTGTATCTGTTGTTATAAATTGCTCTCTGATCACTGTTCTTGCTGTGTACCAAAGATTTTGATATGTTGTGTTTTAATTCTCATTTGATCAAGAAATTTTTTAAGTTCATTTTTTATTTCTTCTATTACTGAGTCGTTTTTGAGGAGGATGTCATTCAGTTTCCATGCATTTGCTTTTTTCTGTTGCTCTTCCTAGTGTTGGTTTCTAATTTTTATAGAATTGTGATCTGAGAAGATGCTTTGCAGGATTTCAATGTTTTTATTAAATTTATTGAGGTTTTCTTTGTGGTCTAACACATGGTCTATACTGGAGAATATTCTGTGTATGCTGGAAAAGAATGTATATTTGCTATTGTTGGGTGAAGTGTTCTGTAGATGCCTCTAAGGTCAAGTTGGTGGAGTGTATTGTTTAGTTCTTGTGCTTCTTTGTTTTCTCCAGTTCTATCTTTTGTTGAAAGTGGTGTATTAAAGTCTCCTACTATCACTGTTGGGTCATCTGTTTGTCTTTTCAATTCTGTTAAATCCTGCTTTACGTATTTTGGAACTCTTTCATTGGGTGTGTATATATTTATTATTGTTGTGTCCTCTTGTTCAAATGATCCTTTAATCATTATATAATGTCCTTATTTGTCACTGATGGTCATTTTTGTCTTAAAGTTTATTTTATCAGAAATTAATATTGCCACTCTTGCTCACTTTTGGTTGCAATTTGCTTGATTTATCTTTTCCAACCTTTGATTTTTAGTCTATTTTTCTCTTTGTGTCTAAGGTGAGTCTCTTGTAGACATCATATTGATGGGTCATGTTTTCTTTCTTTTTTTTTTTTAATTTATTTATTTTTATTTGGGTGAGGATTTACAGAGCAAATTCACTTTCCATACAGCAGTTCACATATACTTTGTCTCATGTCATTGACCACACTTTACCACAATGCAACAGCTCCCCTCCC
>NW_006921739.1:3037844-3051268 GCF_000298275.1 Orycteropus afer afer | reverse complement strand
TTTTGTATCCTTCCCTTCAAGGCTCAGGGGTCCAAGATTATCTTCTGTGTCTGTGTTAATTGGTTTCCCTTTTCTTTGTTGAAGAGCGTCTGTGCAGTCCTTTTGGCTAGTCCACCATCTTGCCGGAACTCCGGGGTCATGTTTTCTTATCCAGTCTAAAACTCTCTGTCTCTTGAGTCTCTTGTACATTTAATCCATTTACATTCAATGTAATTATTGACAAGTATGAATTCACTGATGTCATTTTTTCATGTGTTTTTTGTATGTTGCTGAATTCTTTTCTCCATATAATTTTCTGTGCAGAGCTCACTTTGTTTATGAGTAGGGTTATCATCTCCTTCATTGCTGTTGTTTCAGTATTTGCTGAGTATTTGTGCTTGTCCTCTTTTTTATTTTGATGCAAAGATTTATTATTTTTCTTTGAAAGTACCCTGTAATTTATCATTTTCTTCCCAAATTTAAAACAGCCGGTTCTATCTTGCAATTGTCTTGACTTCCTCACCATGTAGAAGTTCTGTAATCAGACTATTTAATCCCTCTTTTTGGTTTATAGTTGTCCTCATTTACTAATTGCTGTCTCTGGTCCCTGTTTACTGTCTTGTAAGCTTATTTCACTTTGGATACTTCTATAACTGGGTTGGTTTTTGGGTTATGTCATCATGTGTGTTAAACATCGGTTGTTATTTGCTGTTGGTTCTCTGTCTGAAGTGTACTGCCTTTAGCATCTCTTGTAAGGTTGTTCTGGTTTTAACAAATTCCCATAATTTCTGCTTATCTGGAAATGTCCTAATTGTTTGCGTTTGTTGCTTCTCTTTCTGAAGGAGTCTCTTTAGCATCTTTTGTAAAGCTGGTCTGGTTTTAACAAATTCCCTTAATTTCTGCTTATCTGGAAATCTCCTAATTTTACCCTCATATTTGATAGACAGTTTTGCTGGGTATATTATTCTTGGTTGGAGATTTTTTTTTTCTTTTTGGGTTTTATATGTATCATCCCATTGCTTTTTTGCCTGCATGGTTTCTGCCAAGAAATCAGAGCTTAGTCATATTGGATGCCCTTTGTAGGTAAATTTTCATTTTTCCCATGCTGCTTTCAGGATTATTTATTTGTCATTAGTTTAGGTGAGTTGATTGTTCAGATTACTTAGTGCCACTCTGACAAGAATATACCACTAATGGGATGGCCTTAACAAACATGAGTTTATTCTCTTACAGTTAGGAGACTTTAAGTCCAAGTTCAAAGTGCCAGGCTCTAGGTGCTGGGTGAAAGCCCCTCAGCCTTGGGCTTCAACTCTGCCTCCAGCTCCTGGCCCACTGAAGCTAGAGGCTTTTCTTCACTCAGATAGCTGCTGGCTGCTGAGCCTAACAAACCCAAGGTTTACGAGTAAAAAGGCATAGTCCCGATATTACCAAACCACACAGCAGGCCATTAATTCAAGTCCATTGTAAGTCCCAAGGTCAGCAGACCATGGCAGGCTGCTGAACAATGACACAGCAACAAGCAGGGTTCAAGGTGCTATAAGCTAGAGACCATTCCCCGAGGCTTCTGCTTATATACAGGAAGCAGACCACATTCCCTAAGGCAGCTACTCAGCTCCTCACAGTAGATTCCACCATGGAGCTAATTACCAGTCTCATCATGGGGAATACTACATCCAGCTGCCCAGCCACTCAACCAGGCCCAGACAAGTTGACACACAAACTGAACTACCACATTGATGATGATATGTCTTGGTGATTTTCTTTTGGGGTCTATCCTGTTTGTAGTTCGTTGAACTTCTTAAATGAGTATATTCTCATCTTTCATCATATTAAGGAAATTCTCTTCCAACAAATCTTCAACAATTTTCTCGGTGGTTTTATGTGTCTCTTCCTGTTCTGAAATTCCAATTACACATAGGATATTCCTCTTAATGGTATCCCAAATGAATCTGAGGGTTTCTTCATTATGTTTGTATCTTTTCTTTCCTGATTGATCCCTTACCAAAGTAGTATTGAGGTATTCATCTTCAATCTCATTAATTCTGTCATCCATTGAGTCAATATATTTCTTTGTCCATTCACTATATTATCTATTTCTGAAGTTTTAGTATTCATCTTCTGGATTTCTGTTTGTTGTTTTAGTATAATTTCTAATTTTTTGTTTATTTTGTCAATTTGTTCTCATATTGTTTTCCTAAATTGTTCTAGAGTTTTGTCTGTATTTTCTCTAATTTTGTCAGTGTTTTCCTTGGTCTCATGAGTGTTTTCCTTGATCTGACTGACACTCAATCTGTTGAAGGTACCCAACTATAATTCTTTTGAATTCCTTATCAGGTAGTTCCAATGCTGCTTCTTCCTCAGGGCTGTTTTCTGGGTTTGTATCCTGGTCCTTTGTTTCTGCTATCTTATCTTGCTTTTTTATGTGGGCTGTGATGGTCTGTTGTCTCTTGAAACATTGTGGTGTTCTATTAATGCTTAATTTTTGTTTGTATATTGGCATAATTTACACAAGTTGTTTTTTCTACCCCTATACATATATATATAATATATATATAAATATATCCCCCCCTTTTATATATATATATCTGTGAGAGCAGGGTACTGTGCTACTCTATTTGCTGGTTGTTAGCACTTAGGCACTCACTGTCTCCTGGTGGATGTGATAGAGAATGAGAGTGTGTGTACAGATATCTGTTAGCTGTTCATAAAGAGCAGTTAAGAGTAAGTTGAGCTGATATTGGATGCTATCTATCATTTGTCAGTTGGTGCAACAACAAGTGTTGGCCCTCACTCAGTACATTGGTCCAGGAAGTGCAGGTATAGTTGGATTGTGTGAGAATGGTTGCTGTCTCCCACTCAGACAAAAAAAAAAAAGAAATTAAAAACCACCAGAAAAATGAAAACAAGAGATGAAAAGAAATCAAACTGAATAAACAAGCAGAAACAATTGTAAAAGAAAAAAGGGAAATGAAATATATAAGAAGAAAAAATTTCAAAATATATTACAAAAAGATAAAAGAAAGATAGGGAGAAAATGAGAAAAAAAAGCCACAATATCTAGGGAGGATAGAATGAGAAAAAAGAGCAAGAGTAAAAGATTAGGGAAAGCTGCAAAAGGAAAAACAAGGGATGGGAATAACCAATAGAAGGACAAAAGAAAGGAATCAGGAAAAGAGAATGGAAAAAAGAAAGAAAAAAGAGGAGGAAAGGAGGAAGATAAAAAGAATAATTTAAAACAAACAAATACAAAATCGTGGGTGGCAATTCATGGCTCCTAGGCTCTGCCAGAGCACAGATCAGGAAGGAACCCCCACAGGTCAAGAACATGGGTGAAGACAGAATTGATGGCCACACCACTTTTCACCAAGAAGGCACAAGGCACAAGAGTAACAAGAGGAATATCACACCTCTCCAGTCATCAGTCTCTAGTGTGGTTGCCCATGCTATCCTTGTCTGGCGAAGCACACTCCCAGGTCACAGTTCAAAATGCACACACTTGAAGTGGCTTCACTGGCTACTTGGAAACATCCCAAATGGCTGTGCCCTCAGGACAGCCACCTGTAGTGCACAGGTCTGCTGGTCTTATTCCTTGCTGTTCTACCTTCTGTACATCAGGCACCAATGTAGTCCTTGCCCATGCAGCCTTGGTAAGCAGAGCTGGTTCTTAACGTTGCTGTCAGGAAATATTCAAAATGACTGCACTCTCAGGACAGCCAGCAATCTGCAGCTCTGTTTGTCTCCTTACTTACTTTTTTCATTCAGATTCTTCTACTCAAAAAAAAAAAAAAAATCTCACTGCCATTGAGTTGAATCTGACTCATAGTAACCCCTCCTTGGGTTTCCAAGGTGGTATCACTATGAAAGTAGATTGCCCAATCTTCCTTCTGAGGAGTGGCTGGTGGGTTTGACTGCCAGCCTTCTGGTTAGCAGTCCAATGCCTTAGGCAGTATACCCCCAGTATTTAATCAACTTCTTACCCTTCCCTTCAAAGCTCAGGGTTCCAGGATCATCTTCTGTATAGGTTCCTTTGGTTTATCATTGCTTTCTTGCAGGGAGTCTGTGTAGCTTGTCTGTCTATTCCACCATCTTTACTCTTGCTCATTTTTCATCTGGAACTCTGAAAATGAATTCTTTATATATTTTTTATATGCATGACCAAAGTTTACATTACCATGAAATAATTCAAGCATGTGCATTGTCATTTTGTAGTGATGACATGTATTTTAAAGAGGTGTGCTAAACTAGTGAAATATGCATCTTATTTTTTTTCAACATTTTTGCATCCAAGGAGACGATAATTTTTTTCTTTTGCACTTCCACTTCATTATCTCATATAAATTACTTCTATCTCATTGGAAGAAAAAAAGGCTTTTTATTTTATTTTTTATAAGGTAAATTATAAAACAGAAAAATTTACTTGAACCCGTTCAATTGATCTTATTTAAAATGCACTTCCCTAGAAAATAAGAATATCATGGTCACCTCTTGTCCTCTTGCCTACTCAATCTTAATGCTTATTATTATTGCTACTATTGGTTGAAGATCAATTTGAGACCTACTGTTGGGCTAAGAAGGAGCTCTGTTGGTGCAGTGGCTAAAGCATTTGGCTGCTAGCCAAAAGGTCAGTGGTTTGAACCCACCAGGCCCTCTGCAGGAGAAAGATGGAGCAGTATGCTTCCATAAGGATTTACAGCCTTGAAAACTTTTTGGGTCTGTTCTTATAGGGTCTCTATGAAGTGGAATCAACTCAATGACAGACCTTTTGTTTTTTAAATGAAACTAAGTGAGTCACATGAATCATCTCTAATCCTGATAACAACCTTGGAATTATCGTCCCATGTTTTAGGTATCAAAATAAGGCCCTGACATGCTCAAGGCCATAGTATTCTCAAGAGAAACCTAATATGACAGAACTTTGACAGGACCAAAAATTATCATTAGAAATTTCATGCTCTAAATTGCTTGATATCAAAGAGATTATGACTGTATGGAAACCAACTATCAGTGAGACTCTTGCCATAATGTAAATGTGATATTTAACTATTTCCTAAAACAGCCATGTACTCCAGTGCCTGAAAGAGCGTTACTTTGCTTTAAAATAGAAGGAATGTTTTCACTAAGTTTCTTTCTAACTATTGTGAATAAAAATGGAGTAAAATTATTGAAAACTTTTTTGTAAATATCAGAGACAAATCTAATAATTTAGACTCTTAAGTATATTTATTGTCCTGTATTTATTATTATTGAATGTATTATAAAATATTTCAAACAGAAACAGAGACTAGTACAATGAACCCCCATATTCTCATAACCTAGCATCAAAAACTATCAACTATTGGTTAATCTTCTTTTTCTTTTTTCTTTTTTTTAGTATATTATTATTATTTCTTAAAATCCCTTCACCCATATCAATACTGTCTCTTAATTACCCATCTCTTTCCCTCCCTTCTTGGAGGTTGCTTTTCACTTGGGGGCAGCTCTATTTTAAGGCAGGGGGCCAAAGTAAGCAGGCCAGGGCCTGGGGCCTGCTTTTCACAGGGGAGTAGCTCTTTATTAAGGCTGGGGCCTGAGGTACTTGGGCCTGGGGCTTGGAGGCTACTTTTTGCTTGGAGGTAGCTCTTTATTTAGGCCAGGGCTTGGCGTAGGCAGGCCCAGGGCTTGGAGGCTGCTTTTCACTTGAGGGTGGATCTATATTAAGGCTGTTGTCTGAGGTAGGCAGGGGCAGAGGGGTTAGGAACAACTAAGGGAGACAAGCTTGCCTGTTGGTTTGTCATCCTGTAGTGGCTTACATGTTGCTATGAGGCTGGAGGCTATACCACCATGTTGCAAAGTGCCAGCAGGGTTACCCATAGTGGACAGATTTCAGTGGACCTTCTGGGCTAAGACAGATTCAGAAGAAGAAAGAGGCCATCCACTTCTCAAACAATTGGCCAGTGAAAACACTATGAATAGCAGTGACACACTGTCTGATATATTACTAGAAAACTTTATGAATAGCCCTGATACATTGTCCAATATAGTGCCAGAAGATGAGCCCATAAGTTCGGAAAGCACTCAACTAGGGAAGAGCTGACTCCTCAGAGTACTAAAAACTTATTGCCGTCAAGTCAGATCCAGTTCACAGCAAACCCCTCCTTGGGTTTCCAAGACAGTATCACTACGAAAGTAAATTGCCCAACAGACAATCTTAACAATGTGGATAGAATAAAACTTTCATGACCTCCATTAGCTGATGTGGCATGACTCAAAATGAGTAGAAACAAACATCCATTAATAATTGGAACATGGAACATATGAAGTATGAATGTAAGAAATATGAATCTAGGAAAATTGGAAGTTGTCAAAAATGAAATAGAACGCATAAAGATCAATATCCTCAGCATTAGTGAGCTGAAGTGGACTGGTTTTGGCCATTTTGAATCAGACAACCATATGATCTACTATGCCTGGAATGACAAATTGAGGTGGAATGGTGTGGCATTCATTCATCGTCTCAAAGAATGTTTCAAAATCTGTCCTGATGTACAACACTGTCAGAGATAGGATAATATCCATTTGTCTACAAGGAAGACCAGTTGATACTAACTGTTATTCAAATTTACACACCAACAATCAAAGTCAAAGATGAAGAAACTGAAGATTTTTATCAACTTCTGCAGTCTGAAATTGACTGAACATGCAAACAAGATGTGTTGATTATCACCGGTGACTGGAATGCAAAAGTTGGAAGCAAAGAAGAGTTACTGGTAGTTGGAAAATATGGCCTTGGAGATAGAAATAATGTTGGAAATCACAAGATAGAATTTTGCAAGGCCAATGACTTATTCATTGCAAATACCTTTTTTCAACTTAAGTGATGACTATACACGTGGATTTCACAAGATGGAATACACAACAATCAGATTGACTACATCTGTGGCAAGATACAATGGAGAAGTTCAATACCTTCAGCTAAAACAAGGTCAGGAGCTGATTGTGGAACAGATCATAAACTGCTCATATGCATGTTCAAGTTGAAGTTGAAGACAAAACAAGTCCATGAGAGCTAAAATGTAACCATGATAATATCTCTCCTGAATTTAGAGACCATTTAAAGAATAGATTTAATGCATTAAACACCAGTGACTGAACCAGAGGAATTGTGGGATGACATCAAGAACATCATCCATGAAGAAAGCAAGAGGTCATTAAAAAGAAAAGAAAGGGAGAAAAGACCAACATGAGTGACAGAAGAGACTCTGAAACTTGTCCTTGAGCAGAGAGTACCTAAAGCACATGGAAGAAATGACAAAATAAAAGAGCTGAACAGATTTCAAAGAGCAGCTCAATCAGACAAAGCCAATTACTATAATGAAATGTGCAAAGACCTGGAGTTAGAAAACCAAAAGGGAAGAACATGCTTAGCATTTCTCAAGCTAAAAGAACTGAAGAAAAAATTTAAGCCTCAAGTTTCAGTACTGGAAGATTCTATGGCCAAAATATTGAGTGATGCAGGAAGCATCAAAAGAAGATGGAAGGAATACACAGAGTAACTGTACCAAAAAGAATTGGTTGATGTTCATCCATTTCAGGAGGTGGCATATGAGCAAGAACCAATGGTGCTGAAAGAAGAAAGTCAAAGCTGCACTGAAGGAATTTGCAAAGAACAGGCTCCAGAAATTCATGGAATAGCCTTTGAGATGTTTCAACAAACAGTTGCCACACTGGAGGCACTCACTCGATTATGCCAAGAGATTTGGAAGACAACTACCTGGCTAACTGACTGGAAGAGATCTATATTTGTACCCATTCCAAAAAAAAGTGATCACACAGAATGTGGAAATTATCAAATGATAACATTAATACCGCATGCAAGTAAGATCTTACTGAAAATAATTCAAAAACGGTTGCAGCAGTATATTGACAGAGAACTTCCAGAAATACGAGCTGGATTTGGAAGAGGATGTGGAATGAAGGATATCATTGCTGATGTCAGATGTATCTTAGCTGAAAGCAAAGAATACCAGAAAGATGTTTATTTTTGTTCTATTGACTATGGGAAAGCATTCAATTGTATGGATCATAACAACTTATGGATAATTTTGAAAGAATGGGAATTCCAGAACACTTGATTGTGCTCATGAGGAACCTGTACATAGATTGGGAGGCTGTTGTTTGAACAAAACAAGGGGATACTGTATGGTTCACAATCAAGAAGGGAGTGCATCAAGGTTGTATCTTTCCATCATACTTATTGTATGCTGAGCAAATAATCTGAGAAGCTGGTTTATATGAAGAAGAACATGGCATCAGGATTGGAGGAGGACTCATTGACAACCTGAGATATGCAGATGACACAATTTTCCTTGCTGAAAGTGAGGATGACTTGAAGCACTTGCTGATGAAGATTAAAAACTACACTCTGCAGGATGGATTTCACCTCAATATAAAGAAAACAAAAATCCTCACAACTGGTGCAATAAGCAACTTCACAGAGGATGGAGAAAAGACTGAATTTGTTAAGGACTTCATATTACTTGGTTCTACAATCAATGCCAATAGAAGTAGCAGTCAAGGCATCAGACAACATATTGCATTGGGAAAATCTGCAGCAAAAAAAAAAAAATCTCTTTCAAGTGATGAAGAGCAAAGATGTCTCCTTGAAGGCTGATGTGTGCCCACCCCCAGCCATGGTATTTTCAATCACCTCATATGCATGTGAGAGCTGGACAGTGAATAAGGAAGACTGAAGAGTTGATGGGTTTGAATTGTGGTTGAAGAAGAATGCTAAGAGTACCATGGTCTGCTAAAAGGACTAATAAATTTGTCCTGGAAGAAGTGCAGCCATAATGCTCCTTGGAAGTGAGAATGGCCAGACTTTGTCTCATCTACTTTGATCATGTTGTCAGAAGGAGCCATTCTCTGGAGAAGAGTATCATGATTGGTAAAGTAGAAGATCAACAAAAGAGGGGAAGGCCTTCAAAGAGATGGATAGACACAGTGGCCATAACAATGGGCTCAGGTATAGCAAGGATCTTGAGGCTAGCACAGGACTGGGCAGTATTTGGTTCTGCTGTGCATAGGGTCATTATGAGTCAGAGACAACTTGATGGCACCTAACAACAACAAGTATGTCCCTGTTTTATCTTTGATGAATTTTATAGTTTTGGATTTTACATTTATGTTTTTGATTCATGCTGAGTTGTTTTCTGTGTATGGTGTGAGGTATGGATCTTGTTTCATTTTTCTTCAAATGGATATCCAGTTTTGCCAGCACTATTTGTTGGGAGCTCTGGTGGTGTAGTGCCTAAGATATTTTATTGCTAACCAAAGGGTGACAGTTCAAACCCACAAGCCACTGCTTGGAAGGAAGACTGAGCAATCTACTTCCATAGAGATACTGCTTCAGAAACTCAAAGATGGTTTGCTATGAGTTGGATTCAACTTGATGGCAGTGAATTTGGTTTTTTGTTTTGTTTTGTTTTGTTTTGTTTTTTTGTATTTGTTAAAGAGACTATCTCTTCTTCTTTGAAAGGGTTTCTCCACTGAAAGCATTTCAGCCCTTTGTCAAAGATTAGCTGTCCATAGGTGGATGGATCTATTTCTGGACTCCCAATTCTGTTCTTTTTGTCTAAGTGTCTGTCATTGTATCAATACCAGGCTGTTTTTACTACTGTGGCTGTATAATGTATCTTGAGATCAGGTAGTGTGAGACTTCCTACTTTGTTTTTCTTTTTCAGTAGTAATTTGCTTTTCTGTGCTCTCTTTCCTTTCAATATAAAATTAGTGATTGATTTTTCTATGTCCTTAAAAATGTTAATGGAATTAAGATTGGGATTGTATTGAATCTATAGATTGCTTTGGGTACCATTGACATTTTCACAATGTTCAGTCTGCCTATCCATGAGCATGGGATATTCTTCCATTTCTGTAGTTCTCTTATAAGTTCTTGTAGTAGTATTTTGTAGTTTTCTTTGTATAGGTCTTTTGTGTCTTGGTAAGATTTATTCCCACGCATTTTATCTTTTGGTAGCTATTGTAAACTATTGTAAATGCTATTGTATTAATTTCTTTATTTCTTTTTCATAGATCTCTTTGCTGGTGTAGAGGAGTTCATCTGGTTTTTGTATGTTGATCTGTTATCCTACCACTATGCTAAGTCTTTCAGTTAGTAGTTTTCTTGCTGAGTCTCTTGGGTTTTCTATGTATAAGATCATATCATCTGCAAATAGGTATAGTATTATTTCTTCCTTACCAATTTGTATGCGTTTTATTTCTCTGTCTTGCTTTATTGGCCTAGGCAGTCCTTCAAATACAATGTTGAATAGAAATGGTGATAGAGGGCATCTTTGCTGCCTACCAGTTCACAAGGGGAATGTTTTGAGTCTCTCCATTGAGAATAACGTGAGCTGTTGGTTTTGTATATATGTCCTTTATTATGTTGAGGAATTTTCCTTCTATTTCTATTTTTCTGACACTTTTTACCAGGCATGGGTGTTAGATTTTATCAAATGCCTTTTCTGCATCTATTGATATGATCTTGTGATTCTTTTCATTTACTTTGCTTATGTGATGGATTACATTGATTGTTTTTCTAATGTTGAACCATCTTTGCATATCTTGTTCGAATCCCCCTTGGTCATGATGTATTATTTTTTTTAATATGTTCTTAGAGTCTATTGGTTAGAATGTTGTTAAAGATTTTTGTGTCTATATTCATGTGGGATATTGATCTGTAGTTTTCCTTTTCAGTGATGTCCTATATCTTTAAATCTGCCACTCATCTGTTAGTTTCATATACTGTGGTGAATTGCATTTTGCTGTGAGGCTGAAGACTATGCCACTGGTATATTAAATGTTAAAAAGTCACCAATGGTGGGCAGGTTTTGGCAGAGCTTCCAAAAAAGAATGATGAGGCCATCCACTTCTGAAAAAAATTGGGCAGAGAAAACCTTATGAATAGCAGTGGAACACTGTGTGATATATGACTGAAAAGCTTTATGAATAGCCATGAAACATTGTCTCATATAGGGCCTAAAGATAAGCCTGCCAGGTTGGAATGCACTCAAAATATGACTGGGGAAGGAAAAGCTGTCTCCTCAAAGTAGAATCGACCTTAATGACACGGATGGAGTGCACCTTTCAGAACCTTAGTTTGCTTATGGAGTACGACTCAACATGGGAAGAAACAGCTGCAAACAGTCACTAATAATGTGAATGTGGACTGTATGTAGTATGGATGTAGGAAAATTGGAGTTGTCAAAAATGAAATGGAACACATAAGATCAATATCCTAGGCATCAGTAAGCTGAAATGGACTGGTATTTGGTCATTATGAATCAGACAATCATATGGTCTACTATGCTTGGAATGACAAACTGAAGAGGAATGGAGTTGCATTCATCATTTAAAAGAAAAGAAAAAGTTTCAAGATCTATCCTGAAGTACAGTGCTCTCAGTGATAAGATTCATACACCTATATGGGAGAGCTAAAGGAAGATTGGGCAATCTACTTCTGTAGAGATACCAGTCAGAAACCCAGGAGAGGTCACTATGATTCTAATTGATTAGATGGCAGTTAGTTTGGTTTGGTTTGGTGACCAGGGAGAGCATTTAGTCCTATTATTATTCAAATTTATGTACAAACCACTAAAGATGAGATTAAGAAATTGAAGATTTTTACCAATGTCTGCAGCCTGAATTTGGCCAAACATGCATCAAGCTCTATTGATTTATATTGGTGATTGGAATACAAAAGTTGAGAACAAAGAAGAATCATCAGTAGTTGGAAAATAAGGTCTTGATGATAGGAAAAGACACTAGAGATTGCATGATAGAATTTTGCAAGACCAATGAGTTATTCATTGCAAATACCTTTCTTCAATAATATAAATGGCAGCCATACATATGAACCTTGCCACATGGAATGCATAGGAATCAGATTGACTATATCTGTGGAAGGGGGTGATGGAGAAGCTCAATACCAACAATCAGAACAAGGCCAGGCGCTTACTGTGGAACAGACCATCAGTTGCTCATATGTAAATTCAAGTTGAAAGTGAAGAAAATTAAAACAAGTCCACAAGAGACAAAATATGGCTTTGAGTATAACCCACATGAATTCAGAGATCTGAAGAATAGATTTGATGCATTGAATACTAATGACTGAAAACCAGATGAGTTGTGAAATGACATTCAGAATATTGTACATGAAGAAATTAAACAGTCATTAAAAAGACAGAAAAGGAAGAAAAGACCAAAATGGATGTCAGAAGAGATTCTGAAACTTGCTCTTAAATTTAAAAAAAAAAAAAAAACCTCACCGCTGTTGAGTCGGATCTCATTCATAGCAATACCTCCTTGGGTTTCCAAGATGATATCACTATGGAAGTAGCTTGCTCAACCTTCCTTCCGAGGAGTTCCTGGTGGGTTTGAACTGCCAGCCTTCTGGTGCTCTTAAATGGAGAGTAACTAAAGCAAATAGAAGAAATGACAAAATAAAAGAGTGGAATAAAAGATTTCAAAGAGCAGCTCGAGAAGACAAAGTATTATAATGAAATGTGCAAAGATCTGGAGTTAGAAAACCAAAAGCAGAGAACACACTCATTTCTAAAGTTGAAAGAACTAAAGAAAAAATTCAAGCCTCCAATTGCAATATTGAATGATTCTATAAGCAAAATATAGCATGATGGAGGAAGCATCAAGAGAAGACAGAAGGGATATACAGAGTCATTGTATTAAAAAGAATTGGTCTATGTTCAACCATTCCAGGAGGTAGCATATGATCAAGAACCAATAAAAGAAGAGGTCCAAGCTGGACTGAAGGAATTGGCAAAAAAAAAAAAGCTTCAGGAATCGATGCCTTACCCGTTGAGATGTTTCAACAAATGCATACAGTGCTAGAGGCACTTATTTATTTGTGCCAAGAAATCTAGAAGACAGCTACTTAGCCAACAGACTGGAAGAGATCCACATTTATGCCCATTCCAAAGAAAGATGATCCAAAAGAATGTGGAAATTATTGAACTATATCATTAATATCATACATATCTATCATAGTAAAATTTTGCTAAAAATAATTCAAAAATGGTTACAGAAGTATCTTGATAGGGAAACTTCCAGAAATTCAAGCCGGATTCAGAAGAGGAAATGGAATGAAGGATATCATTGCTGTTGTCAAATAGAACTTGGCTGAAAACAGAGAATACCTGAAAGATGTTACCTATGTTTTATTAACTATGCAAAGGCATCTGTGTGTGAATCATACAAATTATGGATAACATTGCAAAGAATGGAAATTCCAAAACACTTAATTGTGCTCATAAGGGACTTGTACATAAACCAAGTGGCTGTTGTTCAAACAGAACAAGGGTATACTGCATGGTTTAAAATCAGGAAGGATGTGCATCAGGATTGTATCCTTTCATCATACTTATTCAAACTATCAGCCCCAGTGTTACAGGTGA
>NW_006921739.1:3027295-3034412 GCF_000298275.1 Orycteropus afer afer | reverse complement strand
GGCCTTCAACGAGATGGATTGACACGGTGGCTGCAATGATGGGCTCAAGTATAGCAGGGATTGTGGGGCTGGCACGGGATCAGGCAGTGTTTCGTTCTGCTGTGCATGGGGTCGCTATGAGTCGGAAAAGACTCGATGGCACTTAACAACAACAATAACATTCAAACTATGTGTTGAGCAAATAATCTGAGAAGCTGGAGTATATGAAGAAGAACGCAGCAATGCAGCATCAGGATTGGACGAAGACTCATTAATGACCTGCAATATGCAGATGACACAACCTTGCTTACTGCAAGTGAAGATGATTTGAAGCACTTACTGAAGATGATCAAATTCTGCAGTCTTCAGTGTGGATTACACCTCAGCATAAAGAAAACAATAATCCTTACAACTGGACCAGTAAGCAACATCATGATAAATGGAGAAAAGATTGAAGTTGTCAGGGATTTCATTTTACTTGGATCCGTAATCAACACCCATAGAAGCAAGAGTCAGGAAATCAGATGTTGTATTTCACTGGGTGAATCTGCAAAAGACCTCTATAAAGTGTTAAGGAGAAAATATGTCACTTTGAAGACTAAGGTGTACCTAACCCAAGCCAAGGTATTTTCAATTGTGTCATATGCATGTGAAAGCTGGAGAACGAAGAAAGAAGGAAGACTGAGGAAGAGTTGATGGCTTTGAATTGTGGTGTTGGTGAAGAATACTGAAAATACGATGGACTGCCAGAAGAATGAACAAATCTGTCCTGGAAGAAGTATGGCTGGAATGCTCCTTAGAAGTGAGAGTGGGCTTATAAGAACCACCTGGGGATCTCATTAAACTATAGATTCTGACTCAGTATGTTGGGAATGGAAATGCACCCCAAAATTCATATACATTGTTGGGTGTTAGTTGTTTTTATGTGCCATCAAATTGGTTCCCACTCAGAGTGGCCCTATGCACAACAGAATGAGACACTGATCAGTCTTGTCCCATCCTCACAATCCTTGCCACGCTTTAGCCCATTGTTGCAGCTACTGGGTCAATCCATCTTATTGAGGTTCTTCCTCTTTTTCACTCACCTTGTACTTTACAAAGTACAATGACCTTCTCCAGGGACTGGTCTCTCCTGATAATATGTGAAAAGTATGTGAGGTGAAATACTTCCAAGGACATTCTGGCTGTACTTCTCCAAAATAGATTTGTTCATTTTTCTGGCAGTCATGATATCTTCCATATTTTTTGCCAACACTGTCATTCAAATGCATCAATTCTTCTTCTGTCTTCCTTATTCATTGTCCAGCTTATGTATGCATATGAGGCAATTGAAAACATCATGGCTTTGGTAGGTACACCTTAGTCCACAAAGTGACAGCTTTGTTTTTCAATACTTTAAAGAGGTCATTTGCAGCACAGTGCCTGGTTCAGTATATCATTTGATTTTTTGACTGCTGCTTCCATGGGCATTGACTGTGGATCCACGTAAAATGAAATTTTTAAAATCTTAAAAAATCAGCTTGAATCTTTTCTCCATTTATATGATATTACTTACAGTTCCAGGTGTGAGGATTTTTGTTTTCTTTATGTTGAAGTGTAATCCATACTGAAGACTGTACTCCTTGATCTTCATCAGTAAATGCTTCAAATCATTTTTGCTTTCAGCAAACAAAGGTTCTGTCACCTGCATATCACAGATTGTTAATAAGTGTTCCTCCAATCTCTATGCCACAATCTTCTTCATATTGTCCAGCCTCTCGGTGTATACACTTCATATATAGACTGAATAAGTATAGTGAAAGGATACAACCCTCACATACCTCCTCCTGATTTTAAACCACACAGTATTCCCTTCTTCTGTTTGAATGACTGCCTCTTGGTCTATGTACAAGTTCCACATGAGCATAATAAAGTGTTCTGGAATTCCCATTCTTTGAAATTTTGTACATAATTTGTTATGATACACATAGTGGAATTATTCAATAAAACACAAGTAAACATCTTTCTGGTATTCTGTGCTTTTAGCCAACATCCATCTGATGTTAGCAATGATATCCCTCATTCCATGACTTCTGAATCTGGCTTGAATTTCTGGCTGTTTCCTGTCATTGAAAACATTTTGTTGGACCATCTTTCTTTGGAATGGGCAGTATTTCTTCCAGTCTGTTAACCAGCTATCTTCCAATTTCTTGACATAGATGAGTAAGCACTTCCAGCTTTGCATCTATTTGTTGAAACATCTCATTTGGTATTCCATCAATTCCTGTAGCCGTGAGTGCAGCTTGGACTTCTTCCTTCAATACCATTGGTTCTGGATTAAATGCTACCTCCTAAAGTGGTTAAACATTGGCCAAATCTTTTTGATACAGTGACTCCGTGTAGTCCTTCTATCTTCTTTTGATGTTTGCTGAGTAGTTCATTATTTTGCCCCTAGAATCTTTCAGTATTGCTACTTGAGGTTTGAATATTTTTCTTCACTCCTTTCAGCTTGAGAAACGCTAAGTGTGTTCTTCCCTTTTGCTTTTTGCATACTTCATTATAATACCTTACTTTGTTTTCTCAAGCTGCCCTTTGAAATCTTCTATTCATTTCTTTTACTTTATGTTTTCTTCCATTTGCTGTATCGGCTCCATGTTGAAGAACAATTTCCAGAGTCTTTTCTGACATTTATTTTGATCATTTCTTTCCTCCCTTCCTTTTAATGACCTTTTTTGTTCTTCATGTATGATGTCCTTGATGGCATTCCACAACATGTCTGGTTTTCAGCCATTAATGTTCAATGCATCAAAGCTATTCTCATGATGGTCTGTAAACATGGGTGAGATATATTCAATATCATACTTTGGCTCTTGTGGACTTGTTTTAATATTTTTCAGCTTCAACTTGAACTTGCTTATGAGCAATGATGGTGTATTATATAGTCAACTCCTGGCCTTGTTCTACCTGATGATATTGAGCTTCTCCATCTTCCCACAGATACAGTCAATTTAATTCCCGTATATAGTCTTTGGTGAGGTCTATATATATAGTTGCTGTTTTTTTGGGTAGAAGTCATAAGCATATTTTTAATTTACTAAATCTCTTACATGTAGAGAGCCAGGAGGTTGTTTTGTTTTAAGAAGGAAAAATATGACAGCATTTGTAAATGTTTTTATTTGTAAATAGCAGCGATCATGAAGTCTAAATCTCTAATGTCTAGCAGATAACATATATTATTTCTGTAATTAGCAGTCTCCACCACCTCCCATTTTAACTCATAGATTTAAATTTTTCACTTACATTGGTTGAGGTACAATTTCTGTAATTAAATCTTGTATAATCAGATATCACCTGTTAGAAACTACATAAGTTCACCCAGTATCTGAGATATTGGCTTCATCTTCTCCAGTGATCTTATCATTTTCTCTGTTAAATCTACTCATACCTGTGCTCATCCCCTTGGCCTTGGCATTACTAATGACAGCAAACTCTCCTTACTTTCAATTTCAAACTTTTCACTCTCCCACCACCATCTCCTATTGTTATGATGTATTCCCTCTTGTAACCCAATCCAACAGCCTCATCAGGAATTTCAGTCCTGCTGCCTTTCCATTATCCCTCATTTCCTTTATGACATCACATGCCTCCTCATTCTGCTTAAAATATTATAATTATTACTTTGAATACATCTTGACCTTTATTGCCATAACTTTTTTACTTTTCTAAATTATTATTTATATGTTTTTTCTCCTTTAATTCCATTCACTTCTCTCTCATCCTCATTCTTAACCATTCACCTCACTTCCTATTGCTCTGAGAATAAAGTAATAGGAAGTGAACTTCTACAGATTCCAGCTATCATGTGTCCACCTTCCTGTGCTGTGCCTATTTACTCGGCTTCCTCTCCTGTTGTCAAGAAAAAATAGGCCATTTTTCTAGCCAAGGTCATTCCACTTGTACCTTAGATTCTTTATCCCCTTACCTACTCAGAATATTGATCTAGCAATTCTCCTCTCTCTCTCTCTCTCACTCTCTTGCTCTCTCTCTCTCTCTCTCTCTCATCATAATTTTTTTTTTCTCTCTCTCTCCTGGATAATTTCTATCTACATAGAAGCATACTATTTCTTCCTCTAGCATAGAAACAAAACTTGTATTGATTCTAGTTTCCCCTTAGATGTTAACTCATTTATCTTCTTCCCTTTTCTGTAACACTCTTTGAAAATGTCTATACATGTTGTTTCCAATTTTTCTCCTTCTTCCATCAGTTTCTGTTCCAAAATTACAAATGATCTTGGTAAGGTCATCATGACCTCCATGTTATTGAATCAATCCAGTGATCATTTCTCAGTCCTCATAATCCTCCTATTACTCATATCCCTCAGAATTTGACAGAGCTGATCACTTCCATAGTTTTCTCCTAACTCTCTGGCAGAAATTTTGCATATTTTTCCTCATTTTTTTTTTAAATTCTAAATTTTTGAGAGCCTCAGGATTTGGCCTTGGAGCTCTTTTCTGTCTGCAGTCATTGCTTAGATGAGCTCATCTCATCTTGTGGTTTTGAATACTACCAACTAGCTAAAAAAAAAAAAAAAAAACTGTCATCAAGTCAATTCCAACTCATCGTGAGCCTAAAGGATACAGTAAAAGTGCCCCATAGGTTTCCAAAGCTGTAAATCTTTATGGTAACATGGTGTCATATCTTTCTCCCATAGAATTACTCAACTCAACTCACTGCTGTCAAGTCAGATCTGACTAGTAGCGACCCCTCCTTGGGTTTTTGAGGCAGTATCACTGTGGAAGTAGATTGCCCGATCTTCCTGCCAAGGAGTGGTTGGTGGGTTTGAACTGCCAGCCTTCTGGTTAGCAGTAAAATGCCTTAGGCACTATATCACCAGAGCTTCTATAAACTCATAGCTGTTAAGTTGGATACAACTCATAGTGACCCCTCCTTGGGTTTTCAAGGGAGTATCGCTATGGAAGTAGATTGCACAACCTTCCTTCTGCGGAGTGGTTGGTGGGTTTGAACCAACAGCCTTCTGGTTAGCAGTCAGATTCTTTAGGCACTATGCCACAGTTTGAACTGCCAGCCTTTTATTTAGCAACCAACCACTTTAACCATTGTGCTACCAGGCCTCCCTGAATACAATCAAAATGCTGATTATTCCAAAAATTACATCTTCAGTTCATAACTTTCTTCCTGCCAAATTCTGGATTTGTATATCTGTACTCTCCATTTAGGTGTCTAACAAGTATTTCAAACTTTCATGTCCAAGACTCTAATTCTACTTTTCCTTCCAAGCTTGTTCTTCTAATAATCTTTCCCATTTCATTGGGACAGTTACTCAAATAAAAATATCTTGAGTTCATTAACTCTCATCTTTCTCTCACATTCCACCTTTGACCTATGGGCAGTTCCTGGAAGCTCCTCAAAACCTTTTCCATAATCACCATTTCTCACTACCTACTTTGCTCTGGATTACAGCCCTGATGCATACCACTCTTATCATCTCTCCCTGGGATTATTGCAGATACTCCTTCCTTCTGCTCTCGCACAAAAGTGATTGTATGAAAAAACAGATCATGTTACTTCTTTCTCAAAGCTGGACTAAAGCTTTCTGTCTTACTCAGAGTATTAGCCAGAGTCCTCACTCTAACCTACATGATCTGTTCCCCAGCTTCCATTCCCTTCTCTGACCTCATCTTCTTCCTGATCTTTCTTATTCTGCTTCAGCCACATTGGCTCCTCCTAGTTCCAAGCACATTCCTGCCTCATGGTATTTGCACATGCTATTTTTCTCTGCGTAGATTTTTCTTCCCTCAGATATCCATGTAACATGTCCTGTTAAGTCTTTACTCAAACATCACCTTCCAATGTAGGTGGCAATCATATCAAACATTTCAACAAAACTTCCACAACAGTTCACATCCCTCTTACCTGCCTGGTTTTATATCTTTCATATTTATTAAGGAGCTCTGACAGCATAGTGATTAAAGCATTTGACCGCTAACCAGAAGGTTGGCAGTTTGAACCTATCCACCACTCAGTGGTAGAAAGATGGGGCAGTCTGCTTCTGCAAAGATTTACAGCGTTGGAACCCCTGATACAGTTCTACCCTGTCCTATAGGGTTGCTGTGAGTCAGAATTGACTTAATAGCAGTGGGTTTTATTTTTTGTTTAACATGCTATACGTTTTATTTATTTATTAAATTAAGTGCCATCCTCACTAGGATTTAAGCTCTGTGATGGTAGGTAGGCTTGGTGCATTCCTCAATCCCTAGCCCTAGAGCTGTACCTGATATGTAGGAGACAGTCAGTGAATATTCATTGAATTAATGGCAACTGATTATGATAAAATATATTTATCAAATAATTTTGAAACATTTCATCTTATAAGAATAGTTTAAACTTTATAAATCTTAGGAAGCTTTCAAAATTGAAATGACTATACATCTCTCTCTCTTCCTTTCTTTCTTTTTTAATATTCTTCTTTTTCTAGGGAAAACCAGGTCAAAAGGGTTATGCAGGTGAACAAGGACCAGAAGGCTTAAAGGTAAAGCAACTGATGTTATTATCAGTATTAAAATAAAATTTTCAAAGAGATAAAATAATGGCTTTCATAAAAATATGAAATTAACACATCAAAGATTTGTTTTCAACTCAGGAATTAATAAGGAAACCAGTAAGAAGTTAAAACTAATTCAGAGAGCATTTGAGAAGCCACATATCTATATCTGAAGGTGCTCTGGTGGTGCAGTGGTTAAGGCATTTGGCTGCTAACCAGAAGGTCAGGGGTTCAAACCCACTACTCCATGGAAGAAAAATGAGGCAGTCTGTTCCATAAAGATTTACAGCCTTACAAACACAATGGGGGTCACTATGAGTTGGAATTGACCCTAAGGCAGTGAGTTTGGTTTGGTTTCCATCTGTATCTATATTAATATCTGTATGCATATGGATAAAAAGATGAATGTCAGGATAAAATTTGTGAGTTAGATTTAGGGCAATAAACCATGACTTTGAGAGTTATATATTCCACTGGACTGACATCTACAATTTAATATAACTTCATTATGTCTGGGTCCTTTAACAGTGAGTGTAAGTACAAAACAAAAATCAAACTCGCTACCATTGAGTCAGTTCCGATGCATAGCAACCCCC
>NW_006921739.1:3019776-3026162 GCF_000298275.1 Orycteropus afer afer | reverse complement strand
GAGGAGTGGCTGGTGGGTTTGAACTGCCAGCCTTCTGGTTAGCAATCAAGTGCCTTAGGCACTACACTACCAGAGCTCCCATATGTAGACTCACTCATATCAGGTAAGACATTGCCACCAAATAAATTCAGATAGGTCAAGTTTTCCACTAAATAAGTTGTGAAAAACTGTTTTCAGAGCTGTACAGGCTGTGGAATCATGATTAATGGTTTATTGACATACATTACTTCTCCAGTGACTCTAACTCTAGCTACTACAGCCCATAGGGTGCCTCCCCTCCTTTAATACTTACTTACCTGTCTGGTTATTCTGTGCTACTTGGAATTGTGAGGTAAATTATCTCCTCAAGCAAATATAGCATTCCTGTGAATAAAGATTTTATTTTTATTCTACTTAGTACCTTTCCCAGTGTCCACCCCTCTACCTTGTACAGAGTGAACTACAATATTTTATTCTTTCAAATTGTATTTGTAAAAAGTGTTTTAAAATGATTAAGTCTTGAGTGCAAAAAAGTAATTTAGGTAAGTTGGTAATTAGAATTTGATGTAAATAGAAGACCACGTCTTATAAAAATACTGTGACAGTTTCCTAAGCCTTTTTCTAAGTTATGACTACATAATTCCATTCAAAATTAAAATTAAATTATGAGCCATATTTTTTGAAAAATAATCATTTTTTGCCACTTAATGTTCTTTATTAACAGGGAGAAGTAGGAGATCCAGGAGACATTGGAAAAATTGGTGAAACAGTAAGCTTCTTTTATGCTCTTACTCTTTTTTTAATAATATGTAAACAATTTTAGGGATCATATTAGCCATAATCTGTACTTAAAAATGCATAATAATTCTTGTATACTACAAATTAAAATTCAATTTGGATGTTTCTCTTGCCAAAAAAAAAAAAAAAGAACAAGAAGACCTAACATTGTTCATTCTTTAAAATCTACAAGTTATTAAATCATAAGTTGAATAGTTTAAAGGTAATTTTTCTTTAGATTTGATAGTTTGGAATAAAGCAAGAGATTATTAACTAGAAAATATAATTCCATTTCTTAAATAAAGTTTGACTTGTTTAAAGTTACATTACTGTGGAAGAAGGAGGCTTCATATATATTTTAATCAGATGTTAGAACTTTATCTTCTATAATGGGAAAGACCAAAGCCAAACCCACTGTCATACAGGCAGTTCCGACTCATAGTGACCCTATAAGAGTAGAACTGCCCCCACAGAGTTTCCAAGGCTGTAAATCTTTATAGAATCAGACTGCACCATTTTTCTGCTATGAAGTGGCTAGTGGGTTCAAACAACAAACGTTTTGGTTAGCTGCCCAATGTTTTAACCACAGTACCACCAGACCTTCTGTAATGGGGAAAGCAGCCAAAATGTTTTCTATCAAATGAACCCATGTAACATGTAAAATGGTAAATTAATCAACAGTATCCAAGTGAGTTTATTTACAGAGTGCTGGGTTGTCTTAAGCAGGTGATACTATTTGATAGCTTAAATGAGCAAATTAATTTATGTAACCTATGTTATGATTTAAGTAAAAATGAAATTTTCTATGAAATTATTTTATAAGTTTAAATAATTAAATTATTATATTATCTAGTTGTTTAGTAAAACAGCAAAAACTTCTGGTAGTCTTATTTTTTGTCACTAATTATTAATAAAAATAGGGAGAAGATATATTTAATCTTAAAATATCATTGCCCCACACAGTTAATCCTTCCTGAGACACTAGAAGGTAACCTTCTGTTCTTTTCATTGCTGAAAAGGGAAGTTTTAGTGGAATATTTTCAACAATGGAGCATTTCAAAGCTTCTCATAAAATATGATTGTAACTTACATTTTTTAAGGTTAATCAAAGAAATTAAATTTTGTAATTTCTGAATGACAGATTCCTTAAGAAATATGTATAAACTTCAGTTAGTAGCCAAACTACTAATGAAATACCAATGAAGAACATCTTTTCTTAAAATAACCTTAAGTATCAAATTTTCAATGTTATTTACTTGATAGTGTTGGACTAGTTCCACACAGTTTAAGAATAGTCACCAGTGCTGTCCAAAAAGGAAATTGACTGTCTTGGCAGGTAGTGGTTTTCTGTCACTGGAAGAAAAATAACATTTATTGATCATTTGCTATATGGTATGCATTATGCTAAGTGATATTTCATATTATGGTATTTCATTTAATTCTCAAACAATTTTAAAAGATACATCCTGTTATTCCAGTTTGAAAAATGAGGAAACTGATGGACAGTAAGGAACCTGTTCAAAGTTACATAGCTAATAAATTGCTGAGCTGAAATTTAAACCCAGAACTCCAAACTCAAAATCCAAGTCTTTCTGCATTATGTCATACTGGGGACATTTCAATATTAAATGGATAGCCACTTGGCCTAGATGTAATAGAGGAGCATCTGATAAGTTTCTGAGCAGAAAGACCTTTCCAATTTTGAATTTCTGTCTTTCTCATTAAGAATGGGGGATAAAAGTTTTAAAAAAAATAGTGACTATATTGATGTAATTCAAAAATATAAAATTCTAAAATATACTTTTGGTTCTCAGTAATTCTAAGATTTTATTTAAATTTTTAATTTCAAAATCTTAGAAATATAGCTCATCTAATCCAGAGTTCTGTTGCCAATAAACCATCAAGAGATATGGGAGGAAAATGATACAACCACTTTGGAAAGCAGTATAGTGATTCCTTAAAAAGCTGGAATTAGAAATAACTATTTGACCCAGCAATGCCATTACTAAGTATATAGCTCTGGTAGCATAGTACCTAAGGCACTTGACTGCTAAACCAGAAGCCTGGCAGTTGAAACCCACTAGCCATTCCTTGGAAGGAAGATTGGGCAATCTACTTCCATAGTGATACCACTTTGGAAACCCAAGGAGTGGTTGCTATGAATCAGGTCTGACTTGATGGCACATAACAACAATAACAACACCAACATCCTGAAGAAGTGAGAGTCAAGACAAGAACAGATATATGCACACCCATGTTCATCGTAACACTATTTACAATAGCAAAAAGATGGAAATAACCTATGTGCCCATCAACAGAAGAATGGATAAACAAACAATGATCCATACATGCAATGGGGTACTATGCAACACTAAAGAATAATGTAGACTCTGCAAAACACTGCATAACATTGAGTGAAATAAGTCAATCACAGAAGGACAAATATTGTAAAAAGTCAAGGTAAGGTTTATATATGGAAGGAAACTTTCTGTTTACCAGGGGTGGGAGGGTAGGGGAGGGAACAATGCAAAAAAAAAAAAAAAATGCATTGACCCATTAGTTTTGTGTATTTCTCTGTACATAAATTACATTTCAATAATAAAATGTATTGAAGAAAAAAAAAAGATATGGGAAGATATAGTTGCATTTCATGGCATCAATCCTCTAACTTTAGGATGTACCAGCTTAATTGTAAAGTCACTGCCGTCGAGTCAGATCCAACTCATAGTGACCCCTCCTTGAGTTTCAGAGTAGGTATCACTATGGAAGTAGATTGCCCAACCTTCCTTCTGAGGAGTGGCTGGTGGGTTTGAACTGCCAGCCTTCTGGTTAGCAGTCAAATGCCTTAGGCACTACATTACCAGAGCTAGTTTTTATTTTGCTCAAACCATTTATGTAGTCATTTATTGACCTTTCTTCATGTCTTCCTGTTTTGTTTGTTTCTTTCTAGATTTATAGCTGTTAGCACTCAGTTTGTAACAAACCATTCCAAACACAGCACACTTACCTGTGTTTCATGCCTGTACACCTCTTGCAATCATTTAAAAATCATTACTTTTTAATCTCCAAAGATGCCCTATCATCCCTCTTATTTATATCTTTCTTTATCTTATTAGTAAATTTGAAATTATCCCACCATAATTGGAATTCCTCATGTCTGAACTTTCTAGACTGGAAGTATTTGAAAAGCTGTAAAGGAGAAAAGGAAGTACTTTCTCAATATGGCTCAAGAGACCAGAATTAGGATCAGAAGACAGACAAGAAAGAGCAGCTTTTGGTTTAATGTAGGCAAGAATTTTTTAATAGTGAGATTTTCCAACACTCAAGTAGACTCTTCCATATAGTGATTCAGTGCTTCATTATGGGAGGTTTAGATGGCAACCTTCTATCATTAATTTATTAGATATTTATGATTATACTAGGAAAATCCAGTGAATATATCGATGAAACTTACAGTCATGAAACTTACAGTCTATTGGAGGTTTGACAGACATTAATTAATCACATAAAGAAATACATAATTATAAACTATGATACTTTCTATAAAGGAAAAACTTGGGGAATTACTAAAAGGATATCAAGTTTAGATTTAAGAGATGAAGGAAGGACTCCTTGAGTAAATGATAATGAGTTGTAACCGTAAAGAATAGTTTGTTGTTATTTGCCATAGAGTCGGCCCCGACTCCTAGCAACCCCTCCTTAGGTTTCCGAGGCAGTTATCACTATGGAAGTAGGATTGCCCAACCTACCTTCTGAGGAGTGGCTGGTGGGTTTGAACTGTCAACTTTCTGGTTAACAGTCAAATGTCTTAGGCACTACACCACTAGGGCTCCTTAATTGGTATATACCAAAACCAAACCAAACTCACTGCCTTGAAGTTGGATCCGACTCATAGCAACCCCTCCCTTGTGTTTCTGAGGTGATATCACCACAGAAGTAGATTGCCCAATATTCCTTCCGAGGAGTGGCTGATGGGTCATAACCACCAGCCTTCTGGTTAGTAGTCAAATGCCTTAGACACTGTACCACCAGAGTTTCCTAATTGGGATATATGATGTCTAAATACCATTTCAATTCTAAGATTCTATTATTCCTTTCTAAGAAATTTAATGTTTCTACTCTTCCTACCAAGGAGCTCTGGTGGCTTAATGGGTAAGGCATTTGGCTGCTAACTCCAAGGTCGGCAGTTCAAACCCACTAGCTGCTCTGTGGGAAGAAGAAGAAGCAATCTACTTCCGTAAAGATTTACAGCCCTAGAAGCCCAATGAGGGTCTCTAAGAGTCAGAATCAACTCGATGGCAGTAAGTTTGGTTTTGGTTTGAGTCTTCCTCTCACCAGTCAATGTGGCTGCTTTACTACCTTCTCCAGTTTCACTATGTTTTCCTAGAGTTGGAAAAAAACAGAACTACACTATTTTAGAGCTAATGGCTCCATAGCTTTCTCCATAAGTAGAATAATGACTTCCATTATGTTTTGCTTATTTTTGATGATGCTTAAGACCCCAAAAGTGTTTGTTTGTTTGTTTGTTTAAATCTGAAACAGGCAACTGGGATAACTTAGTAAAATAAATAACAGTAACTCCCTGAGTCCTTTCCTGGTCAGTTTATTTTAAATGTAAATCTTGGAATTTTTTTCAGAGTGTCCTTAATGACATTACATTTCAGTTGCTAGTTTTCTGGCGCTTGAAGAGAGTCATATTATTCATATTATTTTCCTATAGTGTGGTTGATTTAGCTCTTAAAATATAACACAACTTATTTGAGTTTCACCACAATTATTCCTTAATTGATCAATTTACCAAGATTTGATAAGCAGTGTCCTGTTTTCCTCTCTACCATCTGGTGTGCTAGCGTATAGTGGGAAAAAAAAAAGAAAGAAAGCAAAAAGGCCATGGATAATTCTGAAAATCAAATACTCCACTTCTCATTACAAAAGCTTTAGAATCAGAGTTCTGATGGTTAATTATAATATGAATTACAACCGATTCATTCTAGACCAAATGAGGGTGGAGTCTTAAGAGGGAATAAAATGAAACACTATTTATTGAAGATCTGTTAAGAATCTTGAAACAACCTTTGTAAAATAAATCTTCTCATTGCCATTCTATCAATGAGAAAACTGAAATTATGTAATATGTCCAAATTCATGCAGTTAGTAAGCAACAGAGAAGGCCTTCTAGCTTGAATTCCAAAACTCTGCATCAAGCAGTCATCAATTTGTCTGTCCTGTCATTCAGTGGAACTTCAAAGTAGCAAAACACAAACTCATTGACCTCAAGTTGATTCCAAGTCATAGTGACCCTATAGGACAATGTAGAACTGTTTCATAGGTTTTCAAAGGCTGTGATCTTTCCTGAAGCTGGCTGCCACATCTTACTCTCATGGAGTGGTTGTTGGATTTGAATTAGCAACCTTTTGGTTACCAGCCTAGTACTTTAACCACTTAACCACCAGGGCTTCTCTTGAAGTGCACCTTCAGGATTTAAGGGTTAGAAAGATTTAGAAAAGCACAAAATTGTAGATTATTCTACAGATCACACTGTTGTTGTTGTTGTTATGTGCCGTCGAGTCGGCCCCGACTCATAGCGACCCCTCCTTGGGTTTCCGAGGCAGTATCACTACGGAAGTAGG
>NW_006921739.1:3018149-3018949 GCF_000298275.1 Orycteropus afer afer | reverse complement strand
ATGACTCGACGGCACATAACAACAACAACAACAACAAGGAAAGGCTAAAGTAAAATTATACCAATTAATCCTAGGTAGGTGTCTGTAGTCTCAATGCTTTTGTTTTAAAACAATGTAATCCACCGGACCTGTTTTGAAGCTCACAGACTTATTGCACAGTCGTATGCCTCCTACTTGGTTGGGGGTTGTGGTTTGACAGTTTTTCTCAGAGAATAGTTATATGAAATATACATCCATGACAGTGTCTATATGCATTCTATCATGAGAAGGATGTTTACTTGAAAGTGGTGAAAATGCTACTATTAAATGAAAAGCCATGATGTATCAGGTGCTTTGCGTATATTATATAATTAATTATAAATATAAATAGTATGTAATATATGTTGTTGTTGTTGTTACGTGCCGTCGAGTTGGCCCCAACTCATAGCGACCCCTCCCTGGGTTTTCGAGTCAGTATCACTACAGAAGTAGGTTTGCCCAACCTTCCTTCTGAGGAGTGGCTGGTGGGTTTGAACCGCCAGCTTTCTGGTTAGCAGTCAAGTGCCTTAGGCACTATGTATGTAAATATTAATGTTCATGAAGACCCTAGGAAATAATCATTCTTATTCTTATATTATAAAAAAGAAATTGTGTTTCAGAGAAGTTGAGAAATTTGCCCAAGGTCCGATAGTAAAGAAACAGAACTAGGATTGAAAAAGGAGATAAGTCTAACTTCTCTATCCCACCCTTCTTCCTCTTAACAATGGCCTAAAGGTATCCAATTGTCTTTCTAATGCATAGTTTATTGTCCTGTTATTACT
>NW_006921739.1:3003518-3017898 GCF_000298275.1 Orycteropus afer afer | reverse complement strand
ACAGAGGTAAGATGGCATGGAAAGACTGAGACAGAGATTGCTATTATGATGCCAGAAGCCAAGGAACACCTGGCTTTACTAGAAGCTGGAAGAGACAATGAAGGATTTTCCTTAGAGACTTCAGTGAGAGTATGGACCTGCTGACCCTCTAAATTTGGATTTCTAACCTCCAGAATTGTAATGCAATACATTTTTGTTGTTTTAAGCCATCCAGTTTGTATTACTTTCTTACAGCAATCTAAAAAAACTAATAGATTTTTATACCAGAAGTGGGTTCCTATTGTAACAAATACATAAAAGAGAGGAAGTGGCTTTGGAATTTGGTAATGTGTAGAGGCTGGATGAATGTTGAGACACTTGATAGATTCAATTTGAAAAGAAGGTTGGAAGAAATATGAATGTTAAAGGTGCTTCTGGTGAGCATAGAAATGATGAGCGTGTTATTAGACATGGGAGGAAAGGTAATCCTTGTTATAGTGACAGAGACTTGGCTGAATTTTGTGGAATGTTAATGTATAAGCAAGGAACCTGGATATTTAACTGAGGAAATTTCCAAGCAAAATATGGAAGCTGTAGCCTGGTCCTTCCTTGCTGTTTACAGTAAAATGCAAGAGAAAAGAGATAAAATGAGGAAGGAGCAGTTATGCAAAAAAGAACAAGAACTTGAAGATTTGGAAAATTCTCAGTCTATCCATATTACAGAAAAGGAGAAAGTGTGCTCTGAAGAAAATTCCAGGATATTACTCAGCAACAATTTACTAAAGAGATTAAGTCTGTGATTTCAGGATACAATCAGCCATCTCAGCAGAAATGCTGCCAACTTGAACTGAAAAGTGGAGACAGGATGAAATGAATGAAACCTGATGGACTTCTGGGATCTACAAGAAGGAAACAAAGCTATAGAACTTCTCAGCTGCTGACACATGTTATCTTTTAAGAAAAGAGGTCATAGTTCCTGGAGTGTGGGGCTATCCCCTCTTCAGTTGTAACTGAAGGGTAGGTTGCTGCCCTTTCAGGTCCAGAGGTCAGGGCTGTGTCAGCCCTGGGAAGCTCGGAGGCTCAGAGGACCTCAAAAGACCCAGGGATTGACAGGGCTTCTGCATGCCCACCAGCCAGGGCTACTGGTGCCTCGTGTGCCCAAAGGGTGATTGAGCACAGATAATCATTCTCAAGGTTTGAAACTTAGTGGAATTTTCCCTGCTGAATTTCAGACTTGCTTGGGATTTGTTGTTGTTGTTGCTATGTGCCGTGGAGCTTGGGATTTATAATCCCTTTTTTGCCTTCCAATATTTCCCCATTAGAATAGAAATGACTATCTTATGGCCATCTCACCTATTTCAGAGACAGGTAGCTTATTCTCCATATTTCACAGATCCATAGATGGGAGAAATTTTCCCCATGATGGATCATACTTGCAGTCTCAACTGTACTTGATGTAGATGACTTCAAAGATGAAATTTTTAACTTTTTCAGTTTATTATATTTAGATGATATTTTTGAATGAAGAGCTGATGCTTTACATTTTAAGACTTTTGAGGATGCTGAGATAAAGTAGATGTATTTTTCACATGAGAAGAATATGAATTTTGAGGGGTAGAAGACAGATTGCTATGGGTTGAATTGGGTTCCCAAAAAAAAGATGTATTGAAGTCTTAACTCCAATATCTATAGATGTGACCTTATTTGAAAATTAGGGTCTTTTTTACAGATGCAATTAGTTAAGTAAAAATGAGGTCATGCTGGTCAACTACTACTTTATAAATATATCGTCAATACCTTTTCAATTGCAAAAAAAAAATTTATCTAGGAAAATAGAATCAGCAAATTTCTAATCCAATGTGACTAATGTCTTTGTTAAAAAAGAGAGAGAGAGAGAGATACAGAGACACAGAGGGAAGAAGGCATGTAAAGATAAAGGCAGAGGTTGAAGTTATGTTATCAGAAGCTAAAGAACACCTAGAGCTACTAGAAAATGGAAGCAACATGGAAGGATTTTCCTCTAGAATCTGCAGGGAGAGCTGAACCTGATACTCTGAATTTGGTCTTGTAGCTTCTAGAACACTGAGAGAATAAATTTCTGTTGTTTAAAGCCAATATTTGTTGTTGTTATGTGTCATTGAGTTGGTTCCAACTCAATAGCAACCCTTTATACAAGAAAATGAAATACTGCCCAGTCCTGTGCCATCTGTAGAATAATTGCCATGTTTGAGCCCATTGTGGCAGTCACTGTGTCAATCCATCTCACTAGGAGTCTTCCTCTTTTCAATTGACCCTCTACTTTAACAAGTTTATGTCCTTCTCCAGGGACTAGTCCCTCTTGATAACATGTCCAAAGTGCATGAGACAAAATACTTCCAAGAAGCATTTTCTCTGTACTTCTTGCAAGACAGATTTGTTCATTCTTCTGGCAGTCCATGGTATTTTCAGTATTCTTTGCCAACACCATAATTCAAAGACATCAACCCTTCTTTGGTCTTCCTTATCCATTGTCTGCATATTACAGGTTCTTAATGAGTCTCCCTCCAATCTTGATGCTGCATTATTCTTCCTGTACCTGAGCTTCTTAGATTATTTGCTCAGCATACATATTGAATAAGTATGGTAAACATATACTTTTCCTGATTTTAAATCAGGCAGTATCCCTTTGTTATGTTTGAGCAAAGCCTCTTGGTCTATGTATAGGTTCTTAATGAATAGAATTAAGTGTTCTGGAATTCCCATTCTTCACAATATTATCTATAATTTGCTGTGATCCACAAAATTGAATGCTTTTGCATAATCAGTAAAGCATCTTTCTGGTGTCCTTTGCTTCCAGCCAAGATCAGTCTGACATCATCAGTGATACCCCTATTCCATGCTCTTTGTAAATGGGGTTTGAATTTCTGGAAGTTCCTTGCTGATGTACTACAGCAACTATTTTTAAATTATCTTCTGCATAGTTTTACTTGTATGCGATATTAATGATTTAAAAAAAAAAAAAAAACTCACTGCCATCAAGTTGATTCCAGCTCATAGCAACCCCCTTTGCATTTCTGAGGCAGTACATCTTTATGGAAGTAGATTGCGAAATCGTTCTTCCGTGGAGTGGCTGGTGGGTTTGAACCACCAACCTCTGGTTAGCAGTCAGATGCCTTAGATATTATGCCACCGGAGCTCCTTGATATTAATATTATTTGATAATTTCCACATACTGTTGGACCACTTATCTTTGGAATAGGCATGAATATGGAACTCTTCCAGACAGTTGGCCAGGAATTGTCTTCCAAATTTTTTGGTATAAATGAGTTAACTCTTCCAGCATTTCATCTATTTGTTAAAACATCTCAACTAGTATTTTGTCAATTCTTGGATCTTTTTTCCACCAATTCCTTCAGTGTAGCTTGAATTTCTTCCTTCAAATACCATCTGTTCTTGATCATATGCTATCTCCTGAAATGTTTGACCATCGACTAGTTCTTTTAGGTAGAATGACTTTATGTATTCCTTCCATCTTCTTTTGATGTACCCTGCACCATTCAAATTTTTGCCCAGATTTTTACCTGGTATTATATTATATTCAGTGTATTTTTTTTCTTACCCTTGTTAACATGCATTTAGTCACTATTGAAATATAAAATATTCTAAAAAGGGAATAAGGTCCAGCATTTCTGGAGTAATAACAAAGATTGAAGGTATTTATCACAAATACCTCATTAAAGAGTAATAAAAAGGAGTATACTTATTTAGCTAATAAAATTTCTCAGAATAACAAACTATTTTTTCAAAGGAGTGAAACTAAAAGAGAAATTAAAGTGGAACTTTGTGCTTCCCAATACAAACAATAACATCAACCTTTCTCAAGTGTGAGCTAGGGAAATTAAGCCTGTTAGCTTCAAACCAAGGAAAAATAAATTTTTACTTTTTACCTACTCCAGAATAGATTTTAAAAAGGTAATTCTTTTTATTCCTTCTGCTGGTTTTTTAAACTTTACTCCTAAAGGTTACTCAAAAAAAAAAAAAACTTCACTCAAAAGAATTCTGTATTTGAGTCTGGAAAATTCAGACTCATAATTCAAATATGTTTAAAGATCATTATATTATGATTTGAAATAAATTAGTTTTCTACAAGTATATGTATCTCATCTTAGTCTTCATTATGACTTATATTTCTGTGCTTTGAAAATATATTGTGATTTTTATAGCTAACGAAAATAAAAACACAGGTAAAACTTATTTATTTCATTTACTTATTCTACCATTCAAAAAAAAAAACACTTATTGAGATACTATGTGTTAAATATACAATTCAATAATACTTGACCTTTCAGTGATCTATCACCTAGAAAATTAGAATATACTTATACAAATAATATTGTCAAAACATGAGTCTGGTTAGAACTTATGCAAGATGCTCTAGAAAAAAGAAGTAAAATTGTTTTGGCACCTAGTATAGGACATATAGAAGTCCTTAGGTGATGCAAATGGTCAATGCGTTCAGCTGCTAACCAAAAGGTTGAAGGTTCAAGTCCACCCACAGATATGTTGGAAGAGAGGCCTGGTATCTACTTCCAAAAAATCATCATTGAAAACCCTGTGAAACACACTCTGACATAGATGGGTTTGCCATGAGTCAGAACCAGAAGTATGAATTGGTTCATTCCCTGGTCAACCTCCTGCTGAGAATTGCCATTTCCACCTCAGATATACTGAATTAAATCTACATTTTAACAAGATTCCCAGGTGATTTGTAGATATAGGAATCACCTAGGGACCTTGTTGAAAAGGTAGATTCTAATTCAGCTACAAACATCCATTAATAATCAGAATGCAGAATGTACCAAGTATGAATCTAGGATAATTGGAAGTTACAAAAATAAATTAAATGCATAAAGATCAATATCCTAGGCATTAGTGAGCTGAAATGGACTGGTTTTGGCATTTTGAATCAGATAATCATATGGTCTACTATGCCAGGAATGACGAATGTAAGAGGAATAGCATCATATTCATTGTCAAAAAAAAATGTTTCAAGATCTTTGGTTTTGGTTTGAGTCTTCCTCTCAAGATCTGTCCTGAAGTACAATATTGTCAGTGATAGGATATGCTTACATAGAAGACGAGTTAATAAGACTGTTATTCAACATAACACACCAACCACTAAAGCCAAAGATGAAGAAGTTGAAGATTTTTACCAACTTATGTAGTCTGAAATTGATCACATGCAATCAAGATGTATTCATTATTACTAGTGATTAGAATGGGAAAGCGGAAAACAAAGACTCACCAGCAGTTGGAAAATGTGGCCTTGTTGATAAAAATGACACTGGAGATCATGTGATAGAATTTTGCCAGACCAACAAATTACTCATTGCAAATATCTTTTTTCAACAACGTAAATGGTGGCAATACAAGTGGACCTTGTCAGATGAAATATACAGGAATCAGATCAACTACATATGTGAAAAGAAGGAATGGAGGAACTTAGTATCTTCAGCCAAAACAAAGCCAGGAGCTGACTGTAGAACAGACCATCAATTACTCATGTGTAAGTTCAAGTTGAAGCTGAATAAAATTAAAACAAGGCCATGAGAGTCAAAATATGACCTTGATTATATACCACCTGAATTGAGAGACCATATGAAAGATAGATTTTATGCACTGAACACCAGTAACCAGACGAGTTGTGGGATGATCAAAACCATCCTACATGAAGAAAGCAAAAGGTCATTAAAAAGACAAGAAAGGAAGAAAAGACAAAAATGGATGTCAGAAGAGACTCTGAACCTCACCCTTCACAATGCTGAAAGGAGGAACTGGATGGTGCCTCTGGCACCACCCACTCAGAGGGGGATCAGGGTTGGAGATCCTGGATGGAATGGAAGGAAGGGTGTGGAATGGGATTCAAGAACAACGAGATGACCAGAATTGCTGGTTGGATAGAGACTGGTGGAACCCCTGAGACTATGGCCCTGGGTTATCCTTTGGGCCCGGAAGTGGAATCACTTCTGTGGATTGGCTCTTGACCCGATAGTGGAAAGACCTACAAACAAAATGTTTAATGGCTGAAAGCAGAGAATACCATAAAGATGTTTACTTGTGTTTTATTGACTATGCAAAGGCACTTGACTATATGGATCATAACAAATTATGGGTAACATTGGGAAGAACTGGAATTGCAGAACACTTAATTGTGCACATGAGGAACCTGTTCATAGACTGGGAGGCTGTCTTTCAAACAAAACAAGGAGATACTGTGTGGTTTAAAATCAGAATAGGTGTATATCAGGGTTGTATCCTTTCACCATATTTACTCAATTTGTGCACTGAGCAAATAATCCAAGAAGCTGGATTATATGAAGAAGAATGTAGCATCAAGATTGGAGGAAAATTCATTAACAACCTGCGTTATGCAGATGACACAACCTTGCTTGCTGAAAGTGATGACTTTAAGCACTTCTTCCTCAGTTGATGAAGATTAAGGACTACAGTCTGCAGCACGAATTACTTCTCAACATAAAGAGAACAAAAATCCTCACAACTAGACCAATAGGCAGCATCACAGTAAATGGAGGAAAGACTGAAATTATCAGGAATTTCATTTTACTTAGATCCATAATCAACACCCATGGAAGCAGCAGTCAAGAAATCAGACATTGTGTTGCACTGGGCAAATCTGCTGCAAAAGACCTCTTTAAAGTGCTGAAGAGCACAGATGTCACTTTGAAGACTCAAGTGCATGTAACCTAAGCCATGGTATTTTCAATCACCTCATATCCATGTGAAAACTGGACAAAGAATAAGGAGGACCAAAGAAGAGTTAATGTCTTTGAATTGTGATGTTGGCGAAGAATACTAAAAATACCATGGACTGCCAGAATAGCTAACAAATCTGTCCTGGAAGAAGTGCATCTAGAATTCTCCTTGGAAGCGAGAATGGCCAGATTTCATCTCACCTACTTTGGTTATGTTGTTAAAAAGGACCATTCCCTGGAAGATATCATTCTTGGTAAAATGGAGAGTCATTGAGAAAGGAGAAGACTCTCATCAAGATGGATTGGCACAGTGGCTGCTATCCTGGATTCCAGTATAGCAAGGATTGTGAGGATGGCTCAGGACTGGGCAGTGTTTCATTCTGTAGTACCTAGGATGGCCATGACTCGGCACCAACTTGATAGCACTTAACAACAAGAACGATTCAGTTTATCTGGAGTGGAAATGCAAGTTCTCAGCTGGAGGTAGAACTGGAATGAAATGGTTCCACACCCTGGTCAGAATTGACTAGACAGCAACTGATTACTGGTAACGACATGTATGTTGATACAGAAACTCTGTCTTTGGCTCAAAATGTATTACTGTTTTCTTAAGGACATTATAAAGTGATAATCACAGCTTTTGAAAAAAAATGGTAGGTCTAACTTTCTATATAGAAGGACTTTAGGGGGGCAGTTTGGTTAGAAGGGGGTGCTAAGATATTTACCTTAAAGGTGTATTTGCATAGGAACTACACTGTTTTAATTCAGTAACAGGATTTTATTTAGATATGTACACATCAATAAAAATAGAAAAGATTTATAATTATGTTTTTATGCTTAGAATATATGAAGCAGATAATACATTGGTTGTTTATAGAAAAACAAGAGGATGAGTTGGTGGAGGTAGTGGTAACTGACAGGATAATGGTGTTGCTTTGGGCCATCTGTTGGCCCTACCACTCTTACAGAGAGTGATGGAGGAATTAGTAAGGCTAGTGAAAAATCTCTGTGGTTCTATTTATTAAAAAATATTTTAGACTTAACCAGCAAGTTTACTAAATGTCAATACTGAAGGGTTACAGACATTCTAGAATAAGGCTTAGCAAACTTTTTCTAAAAAATGTCAAATGATATATATTTTAGGATTTCTGGGCTCTGTGGTCTCTGTCACAACTACTCAGCTCTTCAACACAGCCAGAGATAATACTTAAAGGAATGAGCAGGCTGTGTTCTAGTAAAACTTCATTTGCATAAACAGACATTCAGTGAGATGCAGCCTCCAGGCTATAATTTGCCTGTTCTAGAAAATAATACTTTGGGATGTACCAATTTTTACTAAACGAGTCTGCCATATGTGATTCTGCTTCATTAGTCTTTTATCATCAACAGAAAACAAAAACAAATAGAAAACACTAAACACAAATGTGATTTCTTCAAATTTTACTTTCAAATAAGAAGATTCAAGCTAGCAGACAGATTTTGCTGTCAACCATTCATTGACTTTTTGTACTGAGTGTTAACATAATGATTTAATTTGCATTTATACATGGACTATATGTTTAGTACTCTAACCAAAAAAACCAAACTCACTGCCATCAGGTCAGATCCGACTCATAGTGACCCCTCCTTGCGTTTCCGAGGCAGTATCTCTATGGAAGTAGATCGCCCAACCTTCCTTCCGAGGAGTATAGTACTCTACCCAAGAATAATGAATTCTGTCCTTTATGTGCACGTGTTCACTGAAAACATTTTTCTGGACATTTTACATGTTTTTGGAAGGCCTGCTTTAAGAGTCAAAGCATTTTCACATATTAAGTTTTGGTGAGTTTTTCTTTCAGTAGCTTGCAAAAAGTTCTAAGGGAAATGTATTAGAATGGTATTTCCCATTAGAGTTAGAAATTTTGCATTGGTAATCTGTCTTCTGTTTAAGAAATATTTCTTTTTTCATCAATTTGAAAAAAGAACCTTATAGGGAGTGCCACAGACATTTTTTGTTCAAAAGGATATATGGAACATTTAAAGCTCATATTTTGACTGTAGGAAAAATGATTAAATGAAATCTGGATTTTATTTTAGCCATAAACACAGCCAGCTTTGTTTTTCATAGAAAACTTTAATAAGTTTGTAACATTTTCAGTACTTCAGTTCCACATGGAAAGATGGTAGCTGCTGAAATACAAGGTTTATATTCTTTCTGATTAATGGTTTTGGAAGAACTCTTCTTTGTGACATAATCTATGTTTCTCTAATGCATTTATTATACACTTAGAAATAATATCAAATTACAGACATTAAAATAGGAAAGACCTAATTGGTACCAATTTTTCCAATGAGGGAGGGAGGACATAATAGATTGTAAGGGGGAGAATGAGTCTGTAGAGGCCTTAAAAATATAAAGAGTAAGAATTCTTACCTTGACCTTTACAACCCCCTGCAATGCCCTCACCTGTCTTTACAGTTATTGTTTCCTACACATCCCAACTTACCCTCTATGGTCTAGCCAAACCAAATACTCAGTATTCCTTATGCAGAACTCACTGATGCCTTTGTTTCAGGCTACCACCTTGAAAGACTCACTTTCCTGCTCTCATTGTCTACCTACATTAACTTTCCAGACTCACCTCACGCTGCTCGTTCATCCATGAGATGTGTTCTAATCTCCTTTCCCATTGTGTTTGATTGCTTCCTTTAAACTTTCAGCACTTTATCCACATTATTAAGGTTCTTAGTATAATTTAAGGAGCCCTGGGTCATAATAGTTAAGCATTCATCTGCTAATCGAAAGGTCTGCAGTTTGAACTTATCAGCAGATACATGGAACAAATGACCAAGAGGTTTGTTCCAATAGATCACAGCCTAGAAAATCCTATGGGGAAATTCTCTGTCATACAAGGTTGCTATGAATCATAATCAACTCAACAGCATGTTGTTGTTGTGTGCCGTCGAGTCAGACTCGACTGATAGCGACCCCTCCTTGGGTTTCTGAGGTGGTATCACTACGGAAGCAGATTGCCCAACCTTCCTTCCAAATATATTTTGCTTCATATCATAGTTACTTATTTACTTGAGGTATTTCTATAGAAAACTTTCATAGCACTGAATACGTGCCTTGTATATTGTACATTAACAATAAGTATATGCTAAATTGAGATAAACTAGGAAATGAAAGATAATTTTTCTGTTTTGCTACTGACTGTATCCTTAGAGGACTTTGGTGTGCTTGATCTAAGTCTCAAAATATGGTAATTTCTTGTAATCAGAATAAGGAAGAACATTTCAATGGGAGCAAGACCTTGAGATCAAAGCTTACAGAGACATGAAACTATCTGGAGTGTTTGCAGAACTGTATTGTAAGCAGTTCAAGATAGCTGGCTCTAGTTAAGGCACAATGGATAGTAGTTTGCCTGACTCTTACTACTTAGCTGTAATATCTGTCCCACCTTATCTAACTCACAAATACCTATTCTTTTCCCACAAAACAGCTCAAGAACTGAGTGAAGAGATAAATAATGGAGTTACTGCAATAATATAAGGGAGAGATGATAGCTAAGTACTTTAACAAGGGCAGTGGCAAATGAGAAAGTTATTAAAGATAGTAAGGAGAGGGATTAAAAGTCTCTAAACTCAGGACTATATTTTACATACAATCACTATCTTATAACATCTATTCAGTAAATATTTGTTGAAAGATAAATGATTGAGGAAAAATCTATCTCAATTCCCTTTTGCAATACCCTATCCTTCCTTTTCTCTATATCCAAATCTTATCTGTCCTTTAAGGTCAAGCACAAATGCTACCTCTAGGAAATTTTCCATAAACTACTCAGCCAAAAATAAACTTTCTTTCCTGTTAAATTTTATTAAATATTTAACGATTTCTTCCTTATACATTAGATATTAATATTAGATATTAATATATATTCCTTGGCTCTCTTATTAAATTATAAATGACTCAGAGGCAGATCTATGTTTATATTCTTATTTGTATGTTGTTGTTAGGTGCCATCGAGTTGGCTCTCACTCATAGCGACCCTCTGTACAAGAGAACAAAACTCTGCTTGGTCCTGGGCCATCCTCACAATCCTTGCTATGCTTAAGCCTCTCATTGCAGCTACTCTGTAAATCCATCTCCTTGAGATACTTCCCTTTTTCACTGACTCTCTACTTTATCAAGCATGATATCCTTGTCCAGGTATGCTCCCTTCTGACACCATGACCAAAGTAGGTGATATGAAGTCTGGCAATTCTCACTTACATGGAGCATTCCAGCTGCCCTTCTTCCAAGACAAATTTGTTAATCCTTCTGGTAGTCCATGATATTTTCAGTATTCTTCATCAACACCACAATCAAAGGCATCAACTCTTGTTTGGTCTTCCTTATTCCTTGTCCAGCTTTCACATGTGTATGAGGCAATTGAAAATACCATGGTTTGGCATAGGCACACCTTAGTCTTCAAAGTGACATTTTGCTCTTCAGCACTTTAAAGAGGTCTTTTGCAGCAGATTTGCCTAGTGCAATACTTCATCTGATTTCTTGACTGCTGCTTCCATTGATGTTGATTGAGGAACCAAGTAAAATGACATGTTTGACAACTTTAGTCTTTTCTTCATTTATCTTGATGCTGCATATTGGTCCAGTTGTGAGTATTTTCATTTTTTTTTTTTTATGTTGAGGAGTAATCCATACTGAAGACTGTAGTCTTTGATCTTCATCAGTAATGCTTCAAGTAATTCACTTTCAGCAAGCAAGATTGTATCATCTGTGTATCACAAGTTGTTAATGAGTCTTCCTTCAATCCTGATACCATGTTCTTCTTCATATAGTCCAACTTCTTGGATTATTTTTTTAGCATACATATTGAAAAAGTATAGTAAAATGATATAACCCTGAGACACACCCTTCCTGATTTTAAACCATGCAGTATCTCCTTGTTCTGTTTGAACATCAGCCTCTTGGTCTATTACAAGTTCCTCATGAGTACAATGAAGTGTTCTAGAATTCCCATTCTTCCCAAGGCCATCCATAATTTGTTATAACCCATACATTCAAATGCCTTTGCATAGTCAATAAAATACAAGTAAACATCTTTCTCATATTCTTTGCTTTCAGCCAAGACCCATCTGGCATCAGCAATGTTATTCCTCATTCTACATCTTCTTCTGAATCCAGCTTGAATTTCTGGAAGTTCCCTGTCAATGTACTGATGTAACCATTTTTTAATTATCTTCAGCAGAATTTTACTTGTGCCGGTTATTAATGATATGTGTTCAATAATTTCCACATTCTGTTGGTTCACCTTTCTTTGGCATTAGCACAACTATGGATCTCTTCCAGTTGGTTGGCCAAGTAGCTGTCTTTTAGAATTCTTGGCATAAATGAGTGAGCACTTCTGGCCTTTCCTTCATTTGTTGAAACATCTCAATCAGTATTCCATCAGTCCTGGAACTTTTTTTTTTTTTTTTTTTTTTACCAATTCCTTCAATGCAGCTTGGATTTCTTCCTTCAATACCATTGGTTCTTGATCATATGCTACCTCCTGAAAGAGTTAAACATTGACTAATTCTTTTTGGTGCAGTGACTCTGTGTATTCCTTCCATCTTCTTTTGATGCTTCTTGCATCATTCAGTATTTGTCCATAGAATCCTTCAGTACTGCAACTCAAGGCTAAATTTTTCTTCAGTTCTTTCAGCTCAAGAAATGCTGAGCATATTTTTCCCTTTTAGTTTTGTAACTCCAGGTCTTTGCACATTTAATTATACTTTATTTTGTCTTCTTGAGTCACCCTTTGAAATCTTCTGTCCACCTCTTTTATTTCATCATTTCTTCCATTTGCTTTAGCTATTTGTATCCCTGATGCTATATAAAGAAAGAGTCTTTTGCTTACTAACTGTTCAGTAAATAATTATTGAATGAAATAGTAAACAACACATCTAATTATGATTATAGAAATAACATACCCAGGAAGCAGTGTAATAAAGTAAATAAATATAAGGACTTTGGAACCATACTCTTTTCATAGTCTAGTAAAAGAGACAGATATTAATCAAATAATAACTTGAGTAGAAATTAAAATCTTAAAAGATGAAAACTTATGAAAAGTGGGTCATTTGTCAAAGTGGATCAATTTTCAAAAGAATGTAAAAAAAAAGTTTTAGAAAACCCCATAAAAATTAAATGTGTAAATTCTTTGTGTTTTAAATATTATATATGTTATTCAACAAGATTTTTTTTTAATTCTTTAGTTTGGCTCTATAGTGTGGGAATGCAGACAGAAATGATAACATCCCTGTTCTCAAGGATCACAGAAGTAACAATTTCATAATAGAAGAAACAGAAAATAATAGTGAACAAATTATGACCAGCTACCAAAATACATATGTTAAGAAAATTACTAACTAAAGATGATAAGAGTAGTGAGAGGTTGGGGTGGTTTAGAATTGTTGAGAAGGGTTTTTGAACAAGCTTGGGTTTTATTTAGCCCTTAAAAGAGAGAGAATAATAGATTGAACATTCTAGTCATGGGGCATGCATCCAACTTCAGGAGTAATTGATATTTTCACAGTAAAAGAATGATGGAGGGAATAAAAAGGAATAAACTATTTCAAAACATATATTTAAAAAGAAATCTAATAACTTGGGGAGGGTGGAATAAATTCTTACAGTATACTTTTTAAATTATTTAGCTATTTGAATTTCATACCATCAGAAGTACCACAGGCAGCTATAGCATACATGCCTAAGAAATTCTACAAAAAATTTCTGTGAAGAAGAGAAGTATGTGGGGAAGTGTCCCTGGATTTGTAACAGAGAAGAAATACTCTTAAAATAATTCTCTTTTAAAAATAAAAATTTACAAATGATTATCAGATTAGATTAGAACTTTCACATATTTTTGCAGTAAAGTTTAATGCCTTTTAAAAAAGATATCAACCTGACATGCCAACTGAAGTTGAATCAGTTATCCTGATTAATAACATAAAAATAATTTTATAAGTAATCTCTCTTAAGACAATGATTTTGATACCCATAGCTGAATTGCCAATGGTTCTTTATTGTTAAAATGTCAATATTTTTGTTTTTATTGGTGTAAACAGTCATACTAACAGGAGATGAGTAGCGTGAAAACCTCTTCAATAGTCATTCATTTTTGTTAAGTTTATAAATATAAGTTTATAAAGTTTATAAGTTATAAAATAACTTAGGTAAATCTGAGAGAATATATGTGTGCTGAATAAGGTAATTGTATTGAATTAGATTTAACTCTCTATATCAGCTATAAAAAACAGTTACCATCAAGTCAATTCAAGCTCATGGTGACCCATGTGTGTCAGAGTAGAATTGTGCATCATAGGGATTTTTTTTTTTTTTAATTGTGATTTGGATGAAAGTTTACAGAGCAAATTCACTTTCCATACAGCAGTTCACATACACTTTGTCTCATGATACTGACCACAATTCACCACAGTGCAACAGCTCCCCTCCCTTCCTCCTCACAGTCACCTCTTCCCTGTGTCTATCCCTCCATGCACTCCTGTCCCCTGAGCTGTCTCCCTGTGTATACACAGCCCTTCTTTCTCCCATGATTGTTCTCTCCTGGGAGTGTATCTGCCTCAGGTAAATGTTCAACTCATATGCCTGTCTTTTGTTT